>NW_026645570.1:300000-447700 GCF_949987535.1 Balaenoptera acutorostrata
TCCTGAGGATGAACGGGAAGAGGGGAACCAATGAGAGACTAGCTCTAGGGGTTGGGACAGGCACAGGTCACTCTATTTTCCCATCAGGAAGAATTAACCACAAGCTCAGCCTGCCCCCCAGAACCAGAAGAGGGCCTGAAGCAATCCTGCACTTTTGCGGCCAGCTCCCGAAAAAGCGACTGGAAAAATGGAGCTCAGAGGCACTGCAATAAACAAACATGCAGAGTTATAAACGATAACTCTCGTCCACAAATATATTGAGGGAAGGCAACGAAGAGGCTTTGAAAGCAAGGCAGAATTGCAGGAAACAGATTTCAGGAGGTAGATTCGAATCGCCTTGAAAGCACATGAAAAGCGGCAAAACGTGGACAATGATGCCCTTGGCCAAAAAGGGCGTATGCGTTTTTTCCTGAATATATTCAGGAAAAAACGCATACGCCCTTTTTGGCCAACCAAGCCACCTGGAAAGGCAAATCAGCCCTCCAAAGATGTCTCGCTTCCCAGCGGGCAAAAGGGCCATGCGGAAAAAAGTGTCCAAACCAGAAATGCAGGACCGGCCATGGAGAAATGGGAGCCTTGCTACGCTGATGGGCGGGATGTAAATTGCCAACAGCCACTCTGGAGAAGTGTACGGTGTGTCCTGAAACATCTAAAAAACACAGCTTGGAGAGCATAGGGCACTTCCACTCATGGGGGTATAAATTGGGAAAACTAAAAATCAGCAAGACACAGGCACCCCAAAGTTTAGGGCTGCTCTGTTGACAAGAACCCCCACTTCATTACACCTTAAATATCCTAGGAAAGAGAAAAGTGGATAAAGAACTTGTGGTCCTCATGTACAATGGAATATCACTCAGCCATGAAATCCACGTCATAAGGCTAGTAGCAGCACGATGAGTGGATTTAGGTACGACGATTCTAAATGAAATAAGTCACACAGAAAAAGACACTTATCATAAGATATCACTTATAGAGGGAATGTAAAAACCGCTACACTTGAACTGAATTACAAAACAGAACAGAGTCACACGTTTAGAAAACACACTATGGTTGCTGAACGGGAAAGGTGAGGTGGGGTGATGCATAAATCAAGGGTTTCAAATTATCTCAGATACCGTTCCATAAACCCAATATGTAGTAGACAAGACCTACTCCTTGCTCAGTGAACTGGCCTCAACACCCCCTATTCACCGCACAAGAATATATCTGACTAGTAAGAATCTTCAAACCTATGTATTGATATCTCTCTGTAAGTGAGTCAATTGGGTGTAAAGCGGCCTAAACACAGCCGTGAAAAGCAGCTAAACCCCATTATAAAAATAAATTACTTTTAAAAACCCGTGAAACAAAGACAGTGAAAGAGAGAGAAATTCTTACAAAATTCGTTCAGGGGCTGTGATGCAACCTGGATTGACCATATCTAGACCCACAGCTGATTGAGACATAAGGGTGGACAATCTTGGGGCTGAGAGGTTTGGTGAGGTTGCGTGAGCCAACGCAGTCCCTTTAAAGTAATACTGCATGGTACCCATCCCATGGGTCCCAAATCTCCAGGTTCAAGGGCAACTTCCCACCTCGAAAACATGCATGAGAAACCCAGAAGATGGTACACCGTGTGATCGGGAAAGGTTTCTAAAACGCACCGCATTTCTCATCTCCTTTTGCTCGGGTTCGCCATTCCAGCCGCTTTACTAGCCATCTCCCTCCTTGGAGAATCAGCACCTTTAATCTCCTGTTCCGTACAGGTTGCAATTTGTCCTGAGGATGAACGGGAAGAGGGGAACCAATGAGAGACTAGCTCTAGGGGTTGGGACAGGCACAGGTCACTCTATTTTCCCATCAGGAAGAAGAATTAACCACAAGCTCAGCCTGCCCCCCAGAACCAGAAGAGGGCCTGAAGCAATCCTGCACTTTTGCGGACAGCTCCCAAAAAAGAGACTGGAAAAATGGAGCTCAGGGGCACTGCAATTCACAAACCTGCAGAGTTATAAATGATAACTCTCGTCCACAAATATATTGAGGGAAGGCAACGAAGAGGCTTTGAAAGCAAGGCAGAATTGCAGGAAACAGATTTCAGGAGGTAGATTCGAATCGCCTTGAAAGCACATGAAAAGCGGCAAAACGTGGACAATGATGCCCTTGGCCAAAAAGGGCGTATGCGTTTTTTCCTGAATATATTCAGGAAAAAACGCATACGCCCTTTTTGGCCAACCAAGCAACCTGGAAAGGCCAATCAGCGCTCCAAAGAAGTCTCGCTTCCCAGCGGGCAAAAGGGCCATGCGGAAAAAAGTGTCCAAACCAGAAATGCAGGACCGGCCATGGAGAAATGGGAGCCTTGCTACGCTGATGGGCGGGATGTAAATTGCCAAAAGCCACTCTGGAGAAGTGTACGGTGTGTCCTGAAACATCTAAAAAACACAGCTTGGAGAGCATAGGGCACTTCCACTCATGGGCGTATAAATTGGGAAAACTAAAAATCAGCAAGACACAGGCACCCCAAAGTTTAGGGCTGCTCTGTTGACAAGAACCCCCACTTCATTACACCTTAAATATGCTAGGAAAGAGAAAAGTGGATACAGAAGTTGTGGTCCTCATGTACAATGGAATATCACTCAGCCAGGAAATCCACGTCATAAGGCTAGTAGCAGCACGATGAGTGGATTTAGATACGACGATTCTAAATGAAATAAGTCACACAGAAAAAGACACTTATCATAAGATATCACTTATAGAGGGAATGTAAAAACCGCTACACTTGAACTGAATTACAAAACAGAACAGAGTCACACGTTTAGAAAACACACTATGGCTGCTGAACGGGAAAGGTGAGGTGGGGTGATGCATAAATCCAGGGATTCAAATTAGCTCAGATACCGTTCCATAAACCCAATATGTAGTAGACAAGACCTACTCCTTGCTCAGTGAACTGGCCTCAACACCCCCTATTCACCGCACAAGAATATATCTGATTAGTAAGAATCTTCAAACCTATGTATTGATATCTCTCTGTAAGTGAGTCAATTGGGTGTAAAGCAGCCTAAACACAGCCGTGAAAAGCAGCTAAACCCCATTATAAAAATAAATTACTTTTCAAAACCCGTGAAACAAAGACAGTGAAAGAGAGAGAAATTCTTCCAAAATTGGTTCAGGGGCTGTGATGCAACCTGGATTGACCATATCTAGACCCACAGCTGATTGAGACATAAGGGTGGACACTCTTGGGGCTGAGAGGTTTGGTGAGGTTGCGTGAGCCAACGCAGACCCTTTAAAGTAATACTGCATGGTACCCATCCCATGGGTCCCAAATCTCCAGGTTCAAGGGCATCTTCCTACGTCGAAAACATGCATGAGAAACCCAGAAGATGGTACACCGTGTGATCGGGAAAGGTTTCTAAAACGCACCTCATTTCTCATCTCCTTGTGCTCGGGTTCGCCATTCCAGCCGCTTTACTAGCCATCTCCCTCCTTAGAGAATCAGCACCTTTAATCTCCTGTTCCGTACAGGTTGCAATTTGTCCTGAGGATGAACGGGAAGAGGGGAACCAATGAGAGACTAGCTCTAGGGGTTGGGACAGGCACAGGTCACTCTATTTTCCCATCAGGAAGAAGAATTAACCACAAGCTCAGCCTGCCCCCCAG
Source organism: Balaenoptera acutorostrata (assembly GCF_949987535.1). Taxonomy (NCBI): domain Eukaryota; kingdom Metazoa; phylum Chordata; class Mammalia; order Artiodactyla; family Balaenopteridae; genus Balaenoptera; species Balaenoptera acutorostrata. Next base: position 303,640 of record NW_026645570.1, read on the forward strand.
AACCAGAAGAGGGCCTGAAGCAATCCTGCACTTTTGCGGCCAGCTCCCGAAAAAGCGACTGGAAAAATGGAGCTCAGAGGCACTGCAATAAACAAACCTGCAGAGTTATAAACGATAACTCTCGTCCACAAATATATTGAGGGAAGGCAACGAAGAGGCTTTGAAAGCAAGGCAGAATTGCAGGAAACAGATTTCAGGAGGTAGATTCGAATCGCCTTGAAAGCACATGAAAAGCGGCAAAACGTGGACAATGATGCCCTTGGCCAAAAAGGGCGTATGCGTTTTTTCCTGAATATATTCAGGAAAAAACGCATACGCCCTTTTTGGCCAACCAAGCCACCTGGAAAGGCAAATCAGCGCTCCAAAGAAGTCTCGCTTCCCAGCGGGCAAAAGGGCCATGCGGAAAAAAGTGTCCAAACCAGAAATGCAGGACCGGCCATGGAGAAATGGGAGCCTTGCTACGCTGATGGGCGGGATGTAAATTGCCAACAGCCACTCTGGAGAAGTGTACGGTGTGTCCTGAAACATCTAAAAAACACAGCTTGGAGAGCATAGGGCACTTCCACTCATGGGCGTATAAATTGGGAAAACTAAAAATCAGCAAGACACAGGCACCCCAAAGTTTAGGGCTGCTCTGTTGACAAGAACCCCCACTTCATTACACCTTAAATATCCTAGGAAAGAGAAAAGTGGATAAAGAACTTGTGGTCCTCATGTACAATGGAATATCACTCAGCCTTGAAATCCACGTCATAAGGCTAGTAGCAGCACGATGAGTGGATTTAGGTACGACGATTCTAAATGAAATAAGTCACACAGAAAAAGACACTTATCATAAGATATCACTTATAGAGGGAATGTAAAATCCGCTACACTTGAACTGAATTACAAAACAGAACAGAGTCACACGTTTAGAAAACACACTATGGTTGCTGAACGGGAAAGGTGAGGTTGGGTGATGCATAAATCAAGGGTTTCAAATTATCTCAGATACCGTTCCATAAACCCAATATGTAGTAGACAAGACCTACTCCTTGCTCAGTGAACTGGCCTCAACACCCCCTATTCACCGCACAAGAATATATCTGACTAGTAAGAATCTTCCAACCTATGTATTGATATCTCTCTGTAAGTGAGTCAATTGGGTGTAAAGCGGCCTAAACACTGCCGTGAAAAGCAGCTAAACCCCATTATAAAAATAAATTACTTTTCAAAACCCGTGAAACAAAGACAGTGAAAGAGAGAGAAACTCTTACAAAATTCGTTCAGGGGCTGTGATGCAACCTGGATTGACCATATCTAGACCCACAGCTGATTGAGACATAAGGGTGGACACTCTTGGGGCTGAGAGGTTTGGTGAGGTTGCGTGAGCCAACGCAGACCCTTTAAAGTAATACTGCATGGTACCCATCCCATGGGTCCCAAATCTCCAGGTTCAAGGGCATCTTCCTACGTCGAAAACATGCATGAGAAACCCAGAAGATGGTACACCGTGTGATCGGGAAAGGTTTCTAAAACGCACCTCATTTCTCATCTCCTTGTGCTCGGGTTCGCCATTCCAGCCGCTTTACTAGCCATCTCCCTCCTTAGAGAATCAGCACCTTTAATCTCCTGTTCCGTACAGGTTGCAATTTGTCCTGAGGATGAACGGGAAGAGGGGAACCAATGAGAGACTAGCTCTAGGGGTTGGGACAGGCACAGGTCACTCTATTTTCCCATCAGGAAGAAGAATTAACCACAAGCTCAGCCTGCCCCCCAGAACCAGAAGAGGGTCTGAAGCAATCCTGCACTTTTGCGGCCAGCTCCCGAAAAAGCGACTGGAAAAATGGAGCTCAGAGGCACTGCAATAAACAAACCTGTAGAGTTATAAACGATAACTCTCGTCCACAAATATATTGAGGGAAGGCAACGAAGAGGCTTTGAAAGCAAGGCAGAATTGCAGGAAACAGATTTCAGGAGGTAGATTCGAATCGCCTTGAAAGCACATGAAAAGCGGCAAAACGTGGACAATGATGCCCTTGGCCAAAAAGGGCGTATGCGTTTTTTCCTGAATATATACAGGAAAAAACGCATACGCCCTTGTTGGCCAACCAAGCCACCTGGAAAGGCAAATCAGCGCTCCAAAGAAGTCTCGCTTCCCAGCGGGCAAAAGGGCCATGCGGAAAAAAGTGTCCAAACCAGAAATGCAGGACCGGCCATGGAGAAATGGGAGCCTTGCTACGCTGATGGGCGGGATGTAAATTGCCAACAGCCACTCTGGAGAAGTGTACGGTGTGTCCTGAAACATCTAAAAAACACAGCTTGGAGAGCATAGGGCACTTCCACTCATGGGCGTATAAATTGGGAAAACTAAAAATCAGCAAGACACAGGCACCCCAAAGTTTAGGGCTGCTCTGTTGACAAGAACCCCCACTTCATTACACCTTAAATATCCTAGGAAAGAGAAAAGTGGATACAGAAGTTGTGGTCCTCATGTACAATGGAATATCACTCAGCCATGAAATCCACGTCATAAGGCTAGTAGCAGCACGATGAGTGGATTTAGGTACGACGATTCTAAATGAAATAAGTCACACAGAAAAAGACACTTATCATAAGATATCACTTATAGAGGGAATGTAAAAACCGCTACACTTGAACTGAATTACAAAACAGAACAGAGTCACACGTTTAGAAAACACACTATGGCTGCTGAACGGGAAAGGTGAGGTGGGGTGATGCATAAATCAAGGGTTTCAAATTAGCTCAGATACCGTTCCATAAACCCAATATGTAGTAGACAAGACCTACTCCTTGCTCAGTGAACTGGCCTCAACACCCCCTATTCACCGCACAAGAATATATCTGACTAGTAAGAATCTTCAAACCTATGTATTGATATCTCTCTGTAAGTGAGTCAATTGGGTGTAAAGTGGACTAAACACAGCCGTGAAAAGCAGCTAAACTCCATTATAAAAATAAATTACTTTTCAAAACCCGTGAAACAAAGACAGTGAAAGAGAGAGAAACTCTTACAAAATTCGTTCAGGGGCTGTGATGCAACCTGGATTGACCATATCTAGACCCACAGCTGATTGAGACATAAGGGTGGACACTCTTGGGGCTGAGAGGTTTGGTGAGGTTGCGTGAGCCAACGCAGACCCTTTAAAGTAATACTGCATGGTACCCACCCCATGGGTCCCAAATATCCAGCTTCAAGGGCATCTTCCTACGTCGAAAACATGCATGAGAAACCCAGAAGATGGTACACCGTGTGATCGGGAAAGGTTTCTAAAACGCACCGCATTTCTCATCTCCTTGTGCTCGGGTTCTCCATTCCAGCCGCTTTACTAGCCATCTCCCTCCTTAGAGAATCAGCACCTTTAATCTCCTGTTCCGTACAGGTTGCAATTTGTCCTGAGGATGAACGGGAAGAGGGGAACCAATGAGAGACTAGCTCTAGGGGTTGGGACAGGCACAGGTCACTCTATTTTCCCATCAGGAAGAAGAATTAACCACAAGCTCAGCCTGCCCCCCAGAACCAGAAGAGGGCCTGAAGCAATCCTGCACTTTTGCGGCCAGCTCCCGAAAAAGCGACTGGAAAAATGGAGCTCAGAGGCACTGCAATAAACAAACATGCAGAGTTATAAACGATAACTCTCGTCCACAAATATATTGAGGGAAGGCAACGAAGAGGCTTTGAAAGCAAGGCAGAATTGCAGGAAACAGATTTCAGGAGGTAGATTCGAATCGCCTTGAAAGCACATGAAAAGCGGCAAAACGTGGACAATGATGCCCTTGGCCAAAAAGGGCGTATGCGTTTTTTCCTGAATATATTCAGGAAAAAACGCATACGCCCTTTTTGGCCAACCAAGCCACCTGGAAAGGCAAATCAGCGCTCCAAAGAAGTCTCGCTTCCCAGCGGGCAAAAGGGCCATGCGGAAAAAAGTGTCCAAACCAGAAATGCAGGACCGGCCATGGAGAAATGGGAGCCTTGCTACGCTGATGGGCGGGATGTAAATTGCCAACAGCCACTCTGGAGAAGTGTACGGTGTGTCCTGAAACATCTAAAAAACACAGCTTGGAGAGCATAGGGCACTTCCACTCATGGGCGTATAAATTGGGAAAACTAAAAATCAGCAAGACACAGGCACCCCAAAGTTTAGGGCTGCTCTGTTGACAAGAACCCCCACTTCATTACACCTTAAATATCCTAGGAAAGAGAAAAGTGGATAAAGAACTTGTGGTCCTCATGTACAATGGAATATCACTCAGCCATGAAATCCACGTCATAAGGCTAGTAGCAGCACGATGAGTGGATTTAGGTACGACGATTCTAAATGAAATAAGTCACACAGAAAAAGACACTTATCATAAGATATCACTTATAGAGGAAATGTAAAAACCGCTACACTTGAACTGAATTACAAAACAGAACAGAGTCACACGTTTAGAAAACACACTATGGTTGCTGAACGGGAAAGGTGAGGTGGGGTGATGCATAAATCAAGGGTTTCAAATTATCTCAGATACCGTTCCATAAACCCAATATGTAGTAGACAAGACCTACTCCTTGCTCAGTGAACTGGCCTCAACACCCCCTATTCACCGCACAAGAATATAACTGACTAGTAAGAATCTTCAAACCTATGTATTGATATCTCTCTGTAAGTGAGTCAATTGGGTGTAAAGCGGCCTAAACACAGCCGTGAAAAGCAGCTAAACTCCATTATAAAAATAAATTACTTTTCAAAACCCGTGAAACAAAGACAGTGAAAGAGAGAGAAACTCTTACAAAATTCGTTCAGGGGCTGTGATGCAACCTGGATTTACCATATCTAGACCCACAGCTGATTGAGACATAAGGGTGGACACTCTTGGGGCTGAGAGGTTTGGTGAGGTTGCGTGAGCCAACACAGACCCTTTAAAGTAATACTGCATGGTACCCATCCCATGGGTCCCAAATCTCCAGGTTCAAGGGCATCTTCCTACGTCGAAAACATGCATGAGAAACCCAGAAGATGGTACACCGTGTGATCGGGAAAGGTTTCTAAAACGCACCGCATTTCTCATCTCCTTGTGCTCGGGTTCGCCATTCCAGCCGCTTTACTAGCCATCTCCCTCCTTAGAGAATCAGCACCTTTAATCTCCTGTTCCGTACAGGTTGCAATTTGTCCTGAGGATGAACGGGAAGAGGGGAACCAATGAGAGACTAGCTCTAGGGGTTGGGACAGGCACAGGTCACTCTATTTTCCCATCAGGAAGAAGAATTAACCACAAGCTCAGCCTGCCCCCCAGAACCAGAAGAGGGCCTGAAGCAATCCTGCACTTTTGCGGCCAGCTCCCGAAAAAGCGACTGGAAAAATGGAGCTCAGAGGCACTGCAATAAACAAACCTGCAGAGTTATAAACGATAACTCTCGTCCACAAATATATTGAGGGAAGGCAACGAAGAGGCTTTGAAAGCAAGGCAGAATTGCAGGAAACAGATTTCAGGAGGTAGATTCGAATCGCCTTGAAAGCACATGAAAAGCGGCAAAACGTGGACAATGATGCCCTTGGCCAAAAAGGGCGTATGCGTTTTTTCCTGAATATATTCAGGAAAAAACGCATACGCCCTTTTTGGCCAACCAAGCCACCTGGAAAGGCAAATCAGCGCTCCAAAGAAGTCTCGCTTCCCAGCGGGCAAAAGGGCCATGCGGAAAAAAGTGTCCAAACCAGAAATGCAGGACCGGCCATGGAGAAATGGGAGCCTTGCTACGCTGATGGGCGGGATGTAAATTGCCAACAGCCACTCTGGAGAAGTGTACGGTGTGTCCTGAAACATCTAAAAAACACAGCTTGGAGAGCATAGGGCACTTCCACTCATGGGCGTATAAATTGGGAAAACTAAAAATCAGCAAGACACAGGCACCCCAAAGTTTAGGGCTGCTCTGTTGACAAGAACCCCCACTTCATTACACCTTAAATATCCTAGGAAAGAGAAAAGTGGATAAAGAACTTGTGGTCCTCATGTACAATGGAATATCACTCAGCCATGAAATCCACGTCATAAGGCTAGTAGCAGCACGATGAGTGGATTTAGGTACGACAATTCTAAATGAAATAAGTCACACAGAAAAAGACACTTATCATAAGATATCACTTATAGAGGGAATGAAAAAACCGCTACACTTGAACTGAATTACAGAACAGAACAGAGTCACACGTTTAGAAAACACACTATGGTTGCTGAACGGGAAAGGTGAGGTGGGGTGATGCATAAATCAAGGGTTTCAAATTATCTCAGATACCGTTCCATAAACCCAATATGTAGTAGACAAGACCTACTCCTTGCTCACTGAACTGTCCTCAACACCCCCTATTCACCGCACAAGAATATATCTGACTAGTAAGAATCTTCAAACCTATGTATTGATATCTCTCTGTAAGTGAGTCAATTGGGTGTAAAGCGGCCTAAACACAGCCGTGAAAAGCAGCTAAACTCCATTATAAAAATAAATTACTTTTCAAAACCCGTGAAACAAAGACAGTGAAAGAGAGAGAAACTCTTACAAAATTCGTTCAGGGGCTGTGATGCAACCTGGATTGACCATATCTAGACCCACAGCTGATTGAGACATAAGGGTGGACACTCTTGGGGCTGAGAGGTTTGGTGAGGTTGCGTGAGCCAACGCAGACCCTTTAAAGTAATACTGCATGGTACCCATCCCATGGGTCCCAAATCTCCAGATTCAAGGGCATCTTCCTACGTCGAAAACATGCATGAGAAACCCAGAAGATGGTACACCGTGTGATCGGGAAAGGTTTCTAAAACGCACCTAATTTCTCATCTCCTTGTGCTCGGGTTCGCCATTCCAGCCGCTTTACTAGCCATCTCCCTCCTTAGAGAATCAGCACCTTTAATCTCCTGTTCCGTACAGGTTGCAATTTGTCCTGAGGATGAACGGGAAGAGGGGAACCAATGAGAGACTAGCTCTAGGGGTTGGGACAGGCACAGGTCACTCTATTTTCCCATCAGGAAGAAGAATTAACCACAAGCTCAGCCTGCCCCCCAGAACCAGAAGAGGGCCTGAAGCAATCCTGCACTTTTGCGGCCAGCTCCCGAAAAAGCGACTGGAAAAATGGAGCTCAGAGGCACTGCAATAAACAAACATGCAGAGTTATAAACGATAACTCTCGTCCACAAATATATTGAGGGAAGGCAACGAAGAGGCTTTGAAAGCAAGGCAGAATTGCAGGAAACAGATTTCAGGAGGTAGATTCGAATCGCCTTGAAAGCACATGAAAAGCGGCAAAACGTGGACAATGATGCCCTTGGCCAAAAAGGGCGTATGCGTTTTTTCCTGAATATATTCAGGAAAAAACGCATACGCCCTTTTTGGCCAACCAAGCCACCTGGAAAGGCAAATCAGCCCTCCAAAGATGTCTCGCTTCCCAGCGGGCAAAAGGGCCATGCGGAAAAAAGTGTCCAAACCAGAAATGCAGGACCGGCCATGGAGAAATGGGAGCCTTGCTACGCTGATGGGCGGGATGTAAATTGCCAACAGCCACTCTGGAGAAGTGTACGGTGTGTCCTGAAACATCTAAAAAACACAGCTTGGAGAGCATAGGGCACTTCCACTCATGGGGGTATAAATTGGGAAAACTAAAAATCAGCAAGACACAGGCACCCCAAAGTTTAGGGCTGCTCTGTTGACAAGAACCCCCACTTCATTACACCTTAAATATCCTAGGAAAGAGAAAAGTGGATAAAGAACTTGTGGTCCTCATGTACAATGGAATATCACTCAGCCATGAAATCCACGTCATAAGGCTAGTAGCAGCACGATGAGTGGATTTAGGTACGACGATTCTAAATGAAATAAGTCACACAGAAAAAGACACTTATCATAAGATATCACTTATAGAGGGAATGTAAAAACCGCTACACTTGAACTGAATTACAAAACAGAACAGAGTCACACGTTTAGAAAACACACTATGGTTGCTGAACGGGAAAGGTGAGGTGGGGTGATGCATAAATCAAGGGTTTCAAATTATCTCAGATACCGTTCCATAAACCCAATATGTAGTAGACAAGACCTACTCCTTGCTCATTGAACTGGCCTCAACACCCCCTATTCACCGCACAAGAATATATCTGACTAGTAAGAATCTTCAAACCTATGTATTGATATCTCTCTGTAAGTGAGTCAATTGGGTGTAAAGCGGCCTAAACACAGCCGTGAAAAGCAGCTAAACCCCATTATAAAAATAAATTACTTTTAAAAACCCGTGAAACAAAGACAGTGAAAGAGAGAGAAATTCTTACAAAATTCGTTCAGGGGCTGTGATGCAACCTGGATTGACCATATCTAGACCCACAGCTGATTGAGACATAAGGGTGGACAATCTTGGGGCTGAGAGGTTTGGTGAGGTTGCGTGAGCCAACGCAGTCCCTTTAAAGTAATACTGCATGGTACCCATCCCATGGGTCCCAAATCTCCAGGTTCAAGGGCAACTTCCCACCTCGAAAACATGCATGAGAAACCCAGAAGATGGTACACCATGTGATCGGGAAAGGTTTCTAAAACGCACCGCATTTCTCATCTCCTTTTGCTCGGGTTCGCCATTCCAGCCGCTTTACTAGCCATATCCCTCCTTGGAGAATCAGCACCTTTAATCTCCTGTTCCGTACAGGTTGCAATTTGTCCTGAGGATGAACGGGAAGAGGGGAACCAATGAGAGACTAGCTCTAGGGGTTGGGACAGGCACAGGTCACTCTATTTTCCCATCAGGAAGAAGAATTAACCACAAGCTCAGCCTGCCCCCCAGAACCAGAAGAGGGCCTGAAGCAATCCTGCACTTTTGCGGACAGCTCCCAAAAAAGAGACTGGAAAAATGGAGCTCAGGGGCACTGCAATTCACAAACCTGCAGAGTTATAAATGATAACTCTCGTCCACAAATATATTGAGGGAAGGCAACGAAGAGGCTTTGAAAGCAAGGCAGAATTGCAGGAAACAGATTTCAGGAGGTAGATTCGAATCGCCTTGAAAGCACATGAAAAGCGGCAAAACGTGGACAATGATGCCCTTGGCCAAAAAGGGCGTATGCGTTTTTTCCTGAATATATTCAGGAAAAAACGCATACGCCCTTTTTGGCCAACCAAGCAACCTGGAAAGGCCAATCAGCGCTCCAAAGAAGTCTCGCTTCCCAGCGGGCAAAAGGGCCATGCGGAAAAAAGTGTCCAAACCAGAAATGCAGGACCGGCCATGGAGAAATGGGAGCCTTGCTACGCTGATGGGCGGGATGTAAATTGCCAACAGCCACTCTGGAGAAGTGTACGGTGTGTCCTGAAACATCTAAAAAACACAGCTTGGAGAGCATAGGGCACTTCCACTCATGGGCGTATAAATTGGGAAAACTAAAAATCAGCAAGACACAGGCACCCCAAAGTTTAGGGCTGCTCTGTTGACAAGAACCCCCACTTCATTACACCTTAAATATGCTAGGAAAGAGAAAAGTGGATACAGAAGTTGTGGTCCTCATGTACAATGGAATATCACTCAGCCAGGAAATCCACGTCATAAGGCTAGTAGCAGCACGATGAGTGGATTTAGATACGACGATTCTAAATGAAATAAGTCACACAGAAAAAGACACTTATCATAAGATATCACTTATAGAGGGAATGTAAAAACCGCTACACTTGAACTGAATTACAAAACAGAACAGAGTCACACGTTTAGAAAACACACTATGGCTGCTGAACGGGAAAGGTGAGGTGGGGTGATGCATAAATCCAGGGATTCAAATTAGCTCAGATACCGTTCCATAAACCCAATATGTAGTAGACAAGACCTACTCCTTGCTCAGTGAACTGGCCTCAACACCCCCTATTCACCGCACAAGAATATATCTGACTAGTAAGAATCTTCAAACCTATGTATTGATATCTCTCTGTAAGTGAGTCAATTGGGTGTAAAGCAGCCTAAACACAGCCGTGAAAAGCAGCTAAACCCCATTATAAAAATAAATTACTTTTCAAAACCCGTGAAACAAAGACAGTGAAAGAGAGAGAAATTCTTCCAAAATTGGTTCAGGGGCTGTGATGCAACCTGGATTGACCATATCTAGACCCACAGCTGATTGAGACATAAGGGTGGACACTCTTGGGGCTGAGAGGTTTGGTGAGGTTGCGTGAGCCAACGCAGACCCTTTAAAGTAATACTGCATGGTACCCATCCCATGGGTCCCAAATCTCCAGGTTCAAGGGCATCTTCCTACGTCGAAAACATGCATGAGAAACCCAGAAGATGGTACACCGTGTGATCGGGAAAGGTTTCTAAAACGCACCTCATTTCTCATCTCCTTGTGCTCGGGTTCGCCATTCCAGCCGCTTTACTAGCCATCTCCCTCCTTAGAGAATCAGCACCTTTAATCTCCTGTTCCGTACAGGTTGCAATTTGTCCTGAGGATGAACGGGAAGAGGGGAACCAATGAGAGACTAGCTCTAGGGGTTGGGACAGGCACAGGTCACTCTATTTTCCCATCAGGAAGAAGAATTAACCACAAGCTCAGCCTGCCCCCCAGAACCAGAAGAGGGCCTGAAGCAATCCTGCACTTTTGCGGCCAGCTCCCGAAAAAGCGACTGGAAAAATGGAGCTCAGAGGCACTGCAATAAACAAACCTGCAGAGTTATAAACGATAACTCTCGTCCACAAATATATTGAGGGAAGGCAACGAAGAGGCTTTGAAAGCAAGGCAGAATTGCAGGAAACAGATTTCAGGAGGTAGATTCGAATCGCCTTGAAAGCACATGAAAAGCGGCAAAACGTGGACAATGATGCCCTTGGCCAAAAAGGGCGTATGCGTTTTTTCCTGAATATATTCAGGAAAAAACGCATACGCCCTTTTTGGCCAACCAAGCCACCTGGAAAGGCAAATCAGCGCTCCAAAGAAGTCTCGCTTCCCAGCGGGCAAAAGGGCCATGCGGAAAAAAGTGTCCAAACCAGAAATGCAGGACCGGCCATGGAGAAATGGGAGCCTTGCTACGCTGATGGGCGGGATGTAAATTGCCAACAGCCACTCTGGAGAAGTGTACGGTGTGTCCTGAAACATCTAAAAAACACAGCTTGGAGAGCATAGGGCACTTCCACTCATGGGCGTATAAATTGGGAAAACTAAAAATCAGCAAGACACAGGCACCCCAAAGTTTAGGGCTGCTCTGTTGACAAGAACCCCCACTTCATTACACCTTAAATATCCTAGGAAAGAGAAAAGTGGATAAAGAACTTGTGGTCCTCATGTACAATGGAATATCACTCAGCCTTGAAATCCACGTCATAAGGCTAGTAGCAGCACGATGAGTGGATTTAGGTACGACGATTCTAAATGAAATAAGTCACACAGAAAAAGACACTTATCATAAGATATCACTTATAGAGGGAATGTAAAATCCGCTACACTTGAACTGAATTACAAAACAGAACAGAGTCACACGTTTAGAAAACACACTATGGTTGCTGAACGGGAAAGGTGAGGTTGGGTGATGCATAAATCAAGGGTTTCAAATTATCTCAGATACCGTTCCATAAACCCAATATGTAGTAGACAAGACCTACTCCTTGCTCAGTGAACTGGCCTCAACACCCCCTATTCACCGCACAAGAATATATCTGACTAGTAAGAATCTTCCAACCTATGTATTGATATCTCTCTGTAAGTGAGTCAATTGGGTGTAAAGCGGCCTAAACACTGCCGTGAAAAGCAGCTAAACCCCATTATAAAAATAAATTACTTTTCAAAACCCGTGAAACAAAGACAGTGAAAGAGAGAGAATCTCTTACAAAATTCGTTCAGGGGCTGTGATGCAACCTGGATTGACCATATCTAGACCCACAGCTGATTGAGACATAAGGGTGGACACTCTTGGGGCTGAGAGGTTTGGTGAGGTTGCGTGAGCCAACGCAGACCCTTTTAAGTAATACTGCATGGTACCCATCCCATGGGTCCCAAATCTCCAGGTTCAAGGGCATCTTCCTACGTCGAAAACATGCATGAGAAACCCAGAAGATGGTACACCGTGTGATCGGGAAAGGTTTCTAAAACGCACCTCATTTCTCATCTCCTTGTGCTCGGGTTCGCCATTCCAGCCGCTTTACTAGCCATCTCCCTCCTTAGAGAATCAGCACCTTTAATCTCCTGTTCCGTACAGGTTGCAATTTGTCCTGAGGATGAACGGGAAGAGGGGAACCAATGAGAGACTAGCTCTAGGGGTTGGGACAGGCACAGGTCACTCTATTTTCCCATCAGGAAGAAGAATTAACCACAAGCTCAGCCTGCCCCCCAGAACCAGAAGAGGGCCTGAAGCAATCCTGCACTTTTGCGGCCAGCTCCCGAAAAAGCGACTGGAAAAATGGAGCTCAGAGGCACTGCAATAAACAAACCTGCAGAGTTATAAACGATAACTCTCGTCCACAAATATATTGAGGGAAGGCAACGAAGAGGCTTTGAAAGCAAGGCAGAATTGCAGGAAACAGATTTCAGGAGGTAGATTCGAATCGCCTTGAAAGCACATGAAAAGCGGCAAAACGTGGACAATGATGCCCTTGGCCAAAAAGGGCGTATGCGTTTTTTCCTGAATATATTCAGGAAAAAACGCATACGCCCTTTTTGGCCAACCAAGCCACCTGGAAAGGCAAATCAGCGCTCCAAAGAAGTCTCGCTTCCCAGCGGGCAAAAGGGCCATGCGGAAAAAAGTGTCCAAACCAGAAATGCAGGACCGGCCATGGAGAAATGGGAGCCTTGCTACGCTGATGGGCGGGATGTAAATTGCCAACAGCCACTCTGGAGAAGTGTACGGTGTGTCCTGAAACATCTAAAAAACACAGCTTGGAGAGCATAGGGCACTTCCACTCATGGGCGTATAAATTGGGAAAACTAAAAATCAGCAAGACACAGGCACCCCAAAGTTTAGGGCTGCTCTGTTGACAAGAACCCCCACTTCATTACACCTTAAATATCCTAGGAAAGAGAAAAGTGGATAAAGAACTTGTGGTCCTCATGTACAATGGAATATCACTCAGCCTTGAAATCCACGTCATAAGGCTAGTAGCAGCACGATGAGTGGATTTAGGTACGACGATTCTAAATGAAATAAGTCACACAGAAAAAGACACTTATCATAAGATATCACTTATAGAGGGAATGTAAAATCCGCTACACTTGAACTGAATTACAAAACAGAACAGAGTCACACGTTTAGAAAACACACTATGGTTGCTGAACGGGAAAGGTGAGGTTGGGTGATGCATAAATCAAGGGTTTCAAATTATCTCAGATACCGTTCCATAAACCCAATATGTAGTAGACAAGACCTACTCCTTGCTCAGTGAACTGGCCTCAACACCCCCTATTCACCGCACAAGAATATATCTGACTAGTAAGAATCTTCCAACCTATGTATTGATATCTCTCTGTAAGTGAGTCAATTGGGTGTAAAGCGGCCTAAACACTGCCGTGAAAAGCAGCTAAACCCCATTATAAAAATAAATTACTTTTCAAAACCCGTGAAACAAAGACAGTGAAAGAGAGAGAAACTCTTACAAAATTCGTTCAGGGGCTGTGATGCAACCTGGATTGACCATATCTAGACCCACAGCTGATTGAGACATAAGGGTGGACACTCTTGGGGCTGAGAGGTTTGGTGAGGTTGCGTGAGCCAACGCAGACCCTTTTAAGTAATACTGCATGGTACCCATCCCATGGGTCCCAAATCTCCAGGTTCAAGGGCATCTTCCTACGTCGAAAACATGCATGAGAAACCCAGAAGATGGTACACCGTGTGATCGGGAAAGGTTTCTAAAACGCACCTCATTTCTCATCTCCTTGTGCTCGGGTTCGCCATTCCAGCCGCTTTACTAGCCATCTCCCTCCTTAGAGAATCAGCACCTTTAATCTCCTGTTCCGTACAGGTTGCAATTTGTCCTGAGGATGAACGGGAAGAGGGGAACCAATGAGAGACTAGCTCTAGGGGTTGGGACAGGCACAGGTCACTCTATTTTCCCATCAGGAAGAAGAATTAACCACAAGCTCAGCCTGCCCCCCAGAACCAGAAGAGGGTCTGAAGCAATCCTGCACTTTTGCGGCCAGCTCCCGAAAAAGCGACTGGAAAAATGGAGCTCAGAGGCACTGCAATAAACAAACCTGTAGAGTTATAAACGATAACTCTCGTCCACAAATATATTGAGGGAAGGCAACGAAGAGGCTTTGAAAGCAAGGCAGAATTGCAGGAAACAGATTTCAGGAGGTAGATTCGAATCGCCTTGAAAGCACATGAAAAGCGGCAAAACGTGGACAATGATGCCCTTGGCCAAAAAGGGCGTATGCGTTTTTTCCTGAATATATACAGGAAAAAACGCATACGCCCTTGTTGGCCAACCAAGCCACCTGGAAAGGCAAATCAGCGCTCCAAAGAAGTCTCGCTTCCCAGCGGGCAAAAGGGCCATGCGGAAAAAAGTGTCCAAACCAGAAATGCAGGACCGGCCATGGAGAAATGGGAGCCTTGCTACGCTGATGGGCGGGATGTAAATTGCCAACAGCCACTCTGGAGAAGTGTACGGTGTGTCCTGAAACATCTAAAAAACACAGCTTGGAGAGCATAGGGCACTTCCACTCATGGGCGTATAAATTGGGAAAACTAAAAATCAGCAAGACACAGGCACCCCAAAGTTTAGGGCTGCTCTGTTGACAAGAACCCCCACTTCATTACACCTTAAATATCCTAGGAAAGAGAAAAGTGGATACAGAAGTTGTGGTCCTCATGTACAATGGAATATCACTCAGCCATGAAATCCACGTCATAAGGCTAGTAGCAGCACGATGAGTGGATTTAGGTACGACGATTCTAAATGAAATAAGTCACACAGAAAAAGACACTTATCATAAGATATCACTTATAGAGGGAATGTAAAAACCGCTACACTTGAACTGAATTACAAAACAGAACAGAGTCACACGTTTAGAAAACACACTATGGCTGCTGAACGGGAAAGGTGAGGTGGGGTGATGCATAAATCAAGGGTTTCAAATTAGCTCAGATACCGTTCCATAAACCCAATATGTAGTAGACAAGACCTACTCCTTGCTCAGTGAACTGGCCTCAACACCCCCTATTCACCGCACAAGAATATATCTGACTAGTAAGAATCTTCAAACCTATGTATTGATATCTCTCTGTAAGTGAGTCAATTGGGTGTAAAGTGGCCTAAACACAGCCGTGAAAAGCAGCTAAACTCCATTATAAAAATAAATTACTTTTCAAAACCCGTGAAACAAAGACAGTGAAAGAGAGAGAAACTCTTACAAAATTCGTTCAGGGGCTGTGATGCAACCTGGATTGACCATATCTAGACCCACAGCTGATTGAGACATAAGGGTGGACACTCTTGGGGCTGAGAGGTTTGGTGAGGTTGCGTGAGCCAACGCAGACCCTTTAAAGTAATACTGCATGGTACCCATCCCATGGGTCCCAAATCTCCAGGTTCAAGGGCATCTTCCTACGTCGAAAACATGCATGAGAAACCCAGAAGATGGTACACCGTGTGATCGGGAAAGGTTTCTAAAACGCACCTCATTTCTCATCTCCTTGTGCTCGGGTTCGCCATTCCAGCCGCTTTACTAGCCATCTCCCTCCTTAGAGAATCAGCACCTTTAATCTCCTGTTCCGTACAGGTTGCAATTTGTCCTGAGGATGAACGGGAAGAGGGGAACCAATGAGAGACTAGCTCTAGGGGTTGGGACAGGCACAGGTCACTCTATTTTCCCATCAGGAAGAAGAATTAACCACAAGCTCAGCCTGCCCCCCAGAACCAGAAGAGGGCCTGAAGCAATCCTGCACTTTTGCGGCCAGCTCCCGAAAAAGCGACTGGAAAAATGGAGCTCAGAGGCACTGCAATAAACAAACATGCAGAGTTATAAACGATAACTCTCGTCCACAAATATATTGAGGGAAGGCAACGAAGAGGCTTTGAAAGCAAGGCAGAATTGCAGGAAACAGATTTCAGGAGGTAGATTCGAATCGCCTTGAAAGCACATGAAAAGCGGCCAAACGTGGACAATGATGCCCTTGGCCAAAAAGGGCGTATGCGTTTTTTCCTGAATATATTCAGGAAAAAACGCATACGCCCTTTTTGGCCAACCAAGCCACCTGGAAAGGCAAATCAGCGCTCCGAAGAAGTCTCGCTTCCCAGCGGGCAAAAGGGCCATGCGGAAAAAAGTGTCCAAACCAGAAATGCAGGACCGGCCATGGAGAAATGGGAGCCTTGCTACGCTGATGGGCGGGATGTAAATTGCCAACAGCCACTCTGGAGAAGTGTACGGTGTGTCCTGAAACATCTAAAAAACACAGCTTGGAGAGCATAGGGCACTTCCACTCATGGGCGTATAAATTGGGAAAACTAAAAATCAGCAAGACACAGGCACCCCAAAGTTTAGGGCTGCTCTGTTGACAAGAACCCCCACTTCATTACACCTTAAATATCCTAGGAAAGAGAAAAGTGGATAAAGAACTTGTGGTCCTCATGTACAATGGAATATCACTCAGCCATGAAATCCACGTCATAAGGCTAGTAGCAGCACGATGAGTGGATTTAGGTACGACGATTCTAAATGAAATAAGTCACACAGAAAAAGACACTTATCATAAGATATCACTTATAGAGGGAATGTAAAAACCGCTACACTTGAACTGAATTACAAAACAGAACAGAGTCACACGTTTAGAAAACACACTATGGTTGCTGAACGGGAAAGGTGAGGTGGGGTGATGCATAAATCAAGGGTTTCAAATTATCTCAGATACCGTTCCATAAACCCAATATGTAGTAGACAAGACCTACTCCTTGCTCAGTGAACTGGCCTCAACACCCCCTATTCACCGCACAAGAATATATCTGACTAGTAAGACTCTTCAAACCTATGTATTGATATCTCTCTGTAAGTGAGTCAATTGGGTGTAAAGCGGCCTAAACACAGCCGTGAAAAGCAGCTAAACTCCATTATAAAAATAAATTACTTTTCAAAACCCGTGAAACAAAGACAGTGAAAGAGAGAGAAACTCTTACAAAATTCGTTCAGGGGCTGTGATGCAACCTGGATTGACCATATCTAGACCCACAGCTGATTGAGACATAAGGGTGGACACTCTTGGGGCTGAGAGGTTTGGTGAGGTTGCGTGAGCCAACGCAGACCCTTTAAAGTAATACTGCATGGTACCCATCCCATGGGTCCCAAATCTCCAGGTTCAAGGGCATCTTCCTACGTCGAAAACATGCATGAGAAACCCAGAAGATGGTACACCGTGTGATCGGGAAAGGTTTCTAAAACGCACCTCATTTCTCATCTCCTTGTGCTCGGGTTCGCCATTCCAGCCGCTTTACTAGCCATCTCCCTCCTCAGAGAATCAGCACCTTTAATCTCCTGTTCCGTACAGGTTGCAATTTGTCCTGAGGATGAACGGGAAGAGGGGAACCAATAAGAGACTAGCTCTAGGGGTTGGGACAGGCACAGGTCACTCTATTTTCCCATCAGGAAGAAGAATTAACCACAAGCTCAGCCTGCCCCCCAGAACCAGAAGAGGGCCTGAAGCAATCCTGCACTTTTGCGGCCAGCTCCCGAAAAAGCGACTGGAAAAATGGAGCTCAGAGGCACTGCAATAAACAAACCTGCAGAGTTATAAACGATAACTCTCGTCCACAAATATATTGAGGGAAGGCAACGAAGAGGCTTTGAAAGCAAGGCAGAATTGCAGGAAACAGATTTCAGGAGGTAGATTCGAATCGCCTTGAAAGCACATGAAAAGCGGCAAAACGTGGACAATGATGCCCTTGGCCAAAAAGGGCGTATGCGTTTTTTCCTGAATATATTCAGGAAAAAACGCATACGCCCTTTTTGGCCAACCAAGCCACCTGGAAAGGCAAATCAGCGCTCCAAAGAAGTCTCGCTTCCCAGCGGGCAAAAGGGCCATGCGGAAAAAAGTGTCCAAACCAGAAATGCAGGACCGGCCATGGAGAAATGGGAGCCTTGCTACGCTGATGGGCGGGATGTAAATTGCCAACAGCCACTCTGGAGAAGTGTACGGTGTGTCCTGAAACATCTAAAAAACACAGCTTGGAGAGCATAGGGCACTTCCACTCATGGGCGTATACATTGGGAAAACTAAAAATCAGCAAGACACAGGCACCCCAAAGTTTAGGGCTGCTCTGTTGACAAGAACCCCCACTTCATTACACCTTAAATATCCTAGGAAAGAGAAAAGTGGATAAAGAACTTGTGGTCCTCATGTACAATGGAATATCACTCAGCCATGAAATCCACGTCATAAGGCTAGTAGCAGCACGATGAGTGGATTTAGGTACGACGATTCTAAATGAAATAAGTCACACAGAAAAAGACACTTATCATAAGATATCACTTATAGAGGGAATGTAAAAACCGCTACACTTGAACTGAATTACAAAACAGAACAGAGTCACACGTTTAGAAAACACACTATGGTTGCTGAACGGGAAAGGTGAGGTGGGGTGATGCATAAATCAAGGGTTTCAAATTATCTCAGATACCGTTCCATAAACCCAATATGTAGTAGACAAGACCTACTCCTTGCTCAGTGAACTGGCCTCAACACCCCCTATTCACCGCACAAGAATATATCTGACTAGTAAGACTCTTCAAACCTATGTATTGATATCTCTCTGTAAGTGAGTCAATTGGGTGTAAAGCGGCCTAAACACAGCCGTGAAAAGCAGCTAAACTCCATTATAAAAATAAATTACTTTTCAAAACCCGTGAAACAAAGACAGTGAAAGAGAGAGAAACTCTTACAAAATTCGTTCAGGGGCTGTGATGCAACGTGGATTGACCATATCTAGACCCACAGCTGATTGAGACATAAGGGTGGACACTCTTGGGGCTGAGAGGTTTGGTGAGGTTGCGTGAGCCAACGCAGACCCTTTAAAGAAATACTGCATGGTACCCATCCCATGGGTCCCAAATCTCCAGGTTCAAGGGCATCTTCCTACGTCGAAAACATGCATGAGAAACCCAGAAGATGGTACACCGTGTGATCGGGAAAGGTTTCTAAAACGCACCTCATTTCTCATCTCCTTGTGCTCGGGTTCGCCATTCCAGCCGCTTTACTAGCCATCTCCCTCCTCAGAGAATCAGCACCTTTAATCTCCTGTTCCGTACAGGTTGCAATTTGTCCTGAGGATGAACGGGAAGAGGGGAACCAATAAGAGACTAGCTCTAGGGGTTGGGACAGGCACAGGTCACTCTATTTTCCCATCAGGAAGAAGAATTAACCACAAGCTCAGCCTGCCCCCCAGAACCAGAAGAGGGCCTGAAGCAATCCTGCACTTTTGCGGCCAGCTCCCGAAAAAGCGACTGGAAAAATGGAGCTCAGAGGCACTGCAATAAACAAACCTGCAGAGTTATAAACGATAACTCTCGTCCACAAATATATTGAGGGAAGGCAACGAAGAGGCTTTGAAAGCAAGGCAGAATTGCAGGAAACAGATTTCAGGAGGTAGATTCGAATCGCCTTGAAAGCACATGAAAAGCGGCAAAACGTGGACAATGATGCCCTTGGCCAAAAAGGGCGTATGCGTTTTTTCCTGAATATATTCAGGAAAAAACGCATACGCCCTTTTTGGCCAACCAAGCCACCTGGAAAGGCAAATCAGCGCTCCAAAGAAGTCTCGCTTCCCAGCGGGCAAAAGGGCCATGCGGAAAAAAGTGTCCAAACCAGAAATGCAGGACCGGCCATGGAGAAATGGGAGCCTTGCTACGCTGATGGGCGGGATGTAAATTGCCAACAGCCACTCTGGAGAAGTGTACGGTGTGTCCTGAAACATCTAAAAAACACAGCTTGGAGAGCATAGGGCACTTCCACTCATGGGCGTATACATTGGGAAAACTAAAAATCAGCAAGACACAGGCACCCCAAAGTTTAGGGCTGCTCTGTTGACAAGAACCCCCACTTCATTACACCTTAAATATCCTAGGAAAGAGAAAAGTGGATAAAGAACTTGTGGTCCTCATGTACAATGGAATATCACTCAGCCATGAAATCCACGTCATAAGGCTAGTAGCAGCACGATGAGTGGATTTAGGTACGACGATTCTAAATGAAATAAGTCACACAGAAAAAGACACTTATCATAAGATATCACTTATAGAGGGAATGTAAAAACCGCTACACTTGAACTGAATTACAAAACAGAACAGAGTCACACGTTTAGAAAACACACTATGGTTGCTGAACGGGAAAGGTGAGGTGGGGTGATGCATAAATCAAGGGTTTCAAATTATCTCAGATACCGTTCCATAAACCCAATATGTAGTAGACAAGACCTACTCCTTGCTCAGTGAACTGGCCTCAACACCCCCTATTCACCGCACAAGAATATATCTGACTAGTAAGACTCTTCAAACCTATGTATTGATATCTCTCTGTAAGTGAGTCAATTGGGTGTAAAGCGGCCTAAACACAGCCGTGAAAAGCAGCTAAACTCCATTATAAAAATAAATTACTTTTCAAAACCCGTGAAACAAAGACAGTGAAAGAGAGAGAAACTCTTACAAAATTCGTTCAGGGGCTGTGATGCAACCTGGATTGACCATATCTAGACCCACAGCTGATTGAGACATAAGGGTGGACACTCTTGGGGCTGAGAGGTTTGGTGAGGTTGCGTGAGCCAACGCAGACCCTTTAAAGTAATACTGCATGGTACCCATCCCATGGGTCCCAAATCTCCAGGTTCAAGGGCATCTTCCTACGTCGAAAACATGCATGAGAAACCCAGAAGATGGTACACCGTGTGATCGGGAAAGGTTTCTAAAACGCACCTCATTTCTCATCTCCTTGTGCTCGGGTTCGCCATTCCAGCCGCTTTACTAGCCATCTCCCTCCTCAGAGAATCAGCACCTTTAATCTCCTGTTCCGTACAGGTTGCAATTTGTCCTGAGGATGAACGGGAAGAGGGGAACCAATAAGAGACTAGCTCTAGGGGTTGGGACAGGCACAGGTCACTCTATTTTCCCATCAGGAAGAAGAATTAACCACAAGCTCAGCCTGCCCCCCAGAACCAGAAGAGGGCCTGAAGCAATCCTGCACTTTTGCGGCCAGCTCCCGAAAAAGCGACTGGAAAAATGGAGCTCAGAGGCACTGCAATAAACAAACCTGCAGAGTTATAAACGATAACTCTCGTCCACAAATATATTGAGGGAAGGCAACGAAGAGGCTTTGAAAGCAAGGCAGAATTGCAGGAAACAGATTTCAGGAGGTAGATTCGAATCGCCTTGAAAGCACATGAAAAGCGGCAAAACGTGGACAATGATGCCCTTGGCCAAAAAGGGCGTATGCGTTTTTTCCTGAATATATTCAGGAAAAAACGCATACGCCCTTTTTGGCCAACCAAGCCACCTGGAAAGGCAAATCAGCGCTCCAAAGAAGTCTCGCTTCCCAGCGGGCAAAAGGGCCATGCGGAAAAAAGTGTCCAAACCAGAAATGCAGGACCGGCCATGGAGAAATGGGAGCCTTGCTACGCTGATGGGCGGGATGTAAATTGCCAACAGCCACTCTGGAGAAGTGTACGGTGTGTCCTGAAACATCTAAAAAACACAGCTTGGAGAGCATAGGGCACTTCCACTCATGGGCGTATACATTGGGAAAACTAAAAATCAGCAAGACACAGGCACCCCAAAGTTTAGGGCTGCTCTGTTGACAAGAACCCCCACTTCATTACACCTTAAATATCCTAGGAAAGAGAAAAGTGGATAAAGAACTTGTGGTCCTCATGTACAATGGAATATCACTCAGCCATGAAATCCACGTCATAAGGCTAGTAGCAGCACGATGAGTGGATTTAGGTACGACGATTCTAAATGAAATAAGTCACACAGAAAAAGACACTTATCATAAGATATCACTTATAGAGGGAATGTAAAAACCGCTACACTTGAACTGAATTACAAAACAGAACAGAGTCACACGTTTAGAAAACACACTATGGTTGCTGAACGGGAAAGGTGAGGTGGGGTGATGCATAAATCAAGGGTTTCAAATTATCTCAGATACCGTTCCATAAACCCAATATGTAGTAGACAAGACCTACTCCTTGCTCAGTGAACTGGCCTCAACACCCCCTATTCACCGCACAAGAATATATCTGACTAGTAAGAATCTTCAAACCTATGTATTGATATCTCTCTGTAAGTGAGTCAATTGGGTGTAAAGCGGCCTAAACACAGCCGTGAAAAGCAGCTAAACCCCATTATAAAAATAAATTACTTTTCAAAACCCGTGAAACAAAGACAGTGAAAGAGAGAGAAACTCTTACAAAATTCGTTCAGGGGCTGTGATGCAACCTGGATTGACCATATCTAGACCCACAGCTGATTGAGATATAAGGGTGGACACTCTTGGGGCTGAGAGGTTTGGTGAGGTTGCGTGAGCCAACGCAGACCCTTTAAAGTAATACTGCATGGTACCCATCCCATGGGTCCCAAATCTCCAGGTTCAAGGGCATCTTCCTACGTCGAAAAAATGCATGAGAAACCCAGAAGATGGTACACTGTGTGATCGGGAAAGGTTTCTAAAACGCACCTCATTTCTCATCTCCTTGTGCTCGGGTTTGCCATTCCAGCCGCTTTACTAGCCATCTCCCTCCTTAGAGAATCAGCACCTTTAATCTCCTGTTCCGTACAGGTTGCAATTTGTCCTGAGGATGAACGGGAAGAGGGGAACCAATGAGAGACTAGCTCTAGGGGTTGGGACAGGCACAGGTCACTCTATTTTCCCATCAGGAAGAAGAATTAACCACAAGCTCAGCCTGCCCCCCAGAACCAGAAGAGGGTCTGAAGCAATCCTGCACTTTTGCGGCCAGCTCCCGAAAAAGCGACTGGAAAAATGGAGCTCAGAGGCACTGCAATAAACAAACCTGTAGTGTTATAAACGATAACTCTCGTCCACAAATATATTGAGGGAAGGCAACGAAGAGGCTTTGAAAGCAAGGCAGAATTGCAGGAAACAGATTTCAGGAGGTAGATTCGAATCGCCTTGAAAGCACATGAAAAGCGGCAAAACGTGGACAATGATGCCCTTGGCCAAAAAGGGCGTATGCGTTTTTTCCTGAATATATACAGGAAAAAACGCATACGCCCTTTTTGGCCAACCAAGCCACCTGGAAAGGCAAATCAGCACTCCAAAGAAGTCTCGCTTCCCAGCGGGCAAAAGGGCCATGCGGAAAAAAGTGTCCAAACCAGAAATGCAGGACCGGCCATGGAGAAATGGGAGCCTTGCTACGCTGATGGGCGGGATGTAAATTGCCAACAGCCACTCTGGAAAAGTGTACGGTGTGTCCTGAAACATCTAAAAAACACAGCTTGGAGAGCATAGGGCACTTCCACTCATGGGCGTATAAATTGGGAAAACTAAAAATCAGCAAGACACAGGCACCCCAAAGTTTAGGGCTGCTCTGTTGACAAGAACCCCCACTTCATTACACCTTAAATATCCTAGGAAAGAGAAAAGTGGATACAGAAGTTGTGGTCCTCATGTACAATGGAATATCACTCAGCCATGAAATCCACGTCATAAGGCTAGTAGCAGCACGATGAGTGGATTTAGATACGACGATTCTAAATGAAATAAGTCACACAGAAAAAGACACTTATCATAAGATATCACTTATAGAGGGAATGTAAAAACCGCTACACTTGAACTGAATTACAAAACAGAACAGAGTCACACGTTTAGAAAACACACTATGGCTGCTGAACGGGAAAGGTGAGGTGGGGTGATGCATAAATCAAGGGTTTCAAATTAGCTCAGATACCGTTCCATAAACCCAATATGTAGTAGACAAGACCTACTCCTTGCTCAGTGAACTGGCCTCAACACCCCCTATTCACCGCACAAGAATATATCTGACTAGTAAGAATCTTCAAACCTATGTATTGATATCTCTCTGTAAGTGAGTCAATTGGGTGTAAAGCAGCCTAAACACAGCCGTGAAAAGCAGCTAAACCCCATTATAAAAAGAAATTACTTTTCAAAACCCGTGAAACAAAGACAGTGAAAGAGAGAGAAATTCTTACAAAATTCGTTCAGGGGCTGTGATGCAACCTGGATTGACCATATCTAGACCCACAGCTGATTGAGACATAAGGGTGGACACTCTTGGGGCTGAGAGTTTTCTTGAGGTTGCGTGAGCCAACGCAGACCCTTTAAAGTAATACTGCATGGTACCCACCCCATGGGTCCCAAATATCCAACTTCAAGGGCATCTTCCTACGTCGAAAACATGCATGAGAAACCCAGAAGATGGTACACCGTGTGATCGGGAAAGGTTTCTAAAACGCACCGCATTTCTGATCTCCTTGTGCTCGGGTTCGCCATTCCAGCCGCTTTACTAGCCATCTCCCTCCTTAGAGAATCAGCACCTTTAATCTCCTGTTCTGTACAGGTTGCAATTTGTCCTGAGGATGAACGGGAAGAGGGGAACCAATGAGAGACTAGCTCTAGGGGTTGGGACAGGCACAGGTCACTCTATTTTCCCATCAGGAAGAAGAATCAACCACAAGCTCAGCCTGCCCCCCAGAACCAGAAGAGGGCCTGAAGCAATCCTGCACTTTTGCGGCCAGCTCCCGAAAAAGCGACTGGAAAAATGGAGCTCAGAGGCACTGCAATAAACAAACCTGCAGAGTTATAAACGATAACTCTCGTCCACAAATATATTGAGGGAAGGCAACGAAGAGGCTTTGAAAGCAAGGCAGAATTGCAGGAAACAGATTTCAGGAGGTAGATTCGAATCGCCTTGAAAGCACATGAAAAGCAGCAAAACGTGGACAATGATGCCCTTGGCCAAAAAGGGCGTATGCGTTTTTTCCTGAATATATTCAGGAAAAAACGCATACGCCCTTTTTGGCCAACCAAGCAACCTGGAAAGGCAAATCAGCGCTCCAAAGAAGTCTCGCTTCCCAGCGGGCAAAAGGGCCATGCGGAAAAAAGTGTCCAAACCAGAAATGCAGGACCGGCCATGGAGAAATGGGAGCCTTGCTACGCTGATGGGCGGGATGTAAATTGCCAACAGCCACTCTGGAGAAGTGTACGGTGTGTCCTGAAACATCTAAAAAACACAGCTTGGAGAGCATAGGGCACTTCCACTCATGGGCGTATAAATTGGGAAAACTAAAAATCAGCAAGACACAGGCACCCCAAAGTTTAGGGCTGCTCTGTTGACAAGAACCCCCACTTCATTACACCTTAAATATCCTAGGAAAGAGAAAAGTGGATAAAGAACTTGTGGTCCTCATGTACAATGGAATATCACTCAGCCATGAAATCCACGTCATAAGGCTAGTAGCAGCACGATGAGTGGATTTAGGTACGACGATTCTAAATGAAATAAGTCACACAGAAAAAGACACTTATCATAAGATATCACTTATAAAGGGAATGTAAAAACCGCTACACTTGAACTGAATTACAAAACAGAACAGAGTCACACGTTTAGAAAACACACTATGGTTGCTGAACGGGAAAGGTGAGGTGGGGTGATGCATAAATCAAGGGTTTCAAATTATCTCAGATACCGTTCCATAAACCCAATATGTAGTAGACAAGACCTACTCCTTGCTCAGTGAACTGGCCTCAACACCCCCTATTCACCGCACAAGAATATATCTGACTAGTAAGACTCTTCAAACCTATGTATTGATATCTCTCTGTAAGTGAGTCAATTGGGTGTAAAGCGGCCTAAACACAGCCGTGAAAAGCAGCTAAACTCCATTATAAAAATAAATTACTTTTCAAAACCCGTGAAACAAAGACAGTGAAAGCGAGAGAAACTCTTACAAAATTCGTTCAGGGGCTGTGATGCAACCTGGATTGACCATATCTAGACCCACAGCTGATTGAGACATAAGGGTGGACACTCTTGGGGCTGAGAGGTTTGGTGAGGTTGCGTGAGCCAACGCAGACCCTTTAAAGTAATACTGCATGGTACCCATCCCATGGGTCCCAAATCTCCAGGTTCAAGGGCATCTTCCTACGTCGAAAACATGCATGAGAAACCCAGAAGATGGTACACCGTGTGATCGGGAAAGGTTTCTAAAACGCACCTCATTTCTCATCTCCTTGTGCTCGGGTTCGCCATTCCAGCCGCTTTACTAGCCATCTCCCTCCTTAGAGAATCAGCACCTTTAATCTCCTGTTCCGTACAGGTTGCAATTTGTCCTGAGGATGAACGGGAAGAGGGGAACCAATGAGAGACTAGCTCTAGGGGTTGGGACAGGCACAGGTCACTCTATTTTCCCATCAGGAAGAAGAATTAACCACAAGCTCAGCCTGCCCCCCAGAACCAGAAGAGGGCCTGAAGCAATCCTGCACTTTTGCGGCCAGCTCCCGAAAAAGCGACTGGAAAAATGGAGCTCAGAGGCACTGCAATAAACAAACATGCAGAGTTATAAACGATAACTCTCGTCCACAAATATATTGAGGGAAGGCAACGAAGAGGCTTTGAAAGCAAGGCAGAATTGCAGGAAACAGATTTCAGGAGGTAGATTCGAATCGCCTTGAAAGCACATGAAAAGCGGCAAAACGTGGACAATGATGCCCTTGGCCAAAAAGGGCGTATGCGTTTTTTCCTGAATATATTCAGGAAAAAACGCATACGCCCTTTTTGGCCAACCAAGCCACCTGGAAAGGCAAATCAGCGCTCCGAAGAAGTCTCGCTTCCCAGCGGGCAAAAGGGCCATGCGGAAAAAGTGTCCAAACCAGAAATGCAGGACCGGCCATGGAGAAATGGGAACCTTGCTACGCTGATGGGCGGGATGTAAATTGCCAACAGCCACTCTGGAGAAGTGTACGGTGTGTCCTGAAACATCTAAAAAACACAGCTTGGAGAGCATAGGGCACTTCCACTCATGGGCGTATACATTGGGAAAACTAAAAATCAGCAAGACACAGGCACCCCAAAGTTTAGGGCTGCTCTGTTGACAAGAACCCCCACTTCATTACACCTTAAATATCCTAGGAAAGAGAAAATTGGATAAAGAACTTGTGGTCCTCATGTACAATGGAATATCACTCAGCCATGAAATCCACGTCATAAGGCTAGTAGCAGCACGATGAGTGGATTTAGGTACGACGATTCTAAATGAAATAAGTCACACAGAAAAAGACACTTATCATAAGATATCACTTATAGAGGGAATGTAAAAACCGCTACACTTGAACTGAATTACAAAACAGAACAGAGTCACACGTTTAGAAAACACACTATGGTTGCTGAACGGGAAAGGTGAGGTGGGGTGATGCATAAATCAAGGGTTTCAAATTATCTCAGATACCGTTCCATAAACCCAATATGTAGTAGACAAGACCTACTCCTTGCTCAGTGAACTGGCCTCAACACCCCCTATTCACCGCACAAGAATATATCTGACTAGTAAGACTCTTCAAACCTATGTATTGATATCTCTCTGTAAGTGAGTCAATTGGGTGTAAAGCGGCCTAAACACAGCCGTGAAAAGCAGCTAAACTCCATTATAAAAATAAATTACTTTTCAAAACCCGTGAAACAAAGACAGTGAAAGAGAGAGAAACTCTTACAAAATTCGTTCAGGGGCTGTGATGCAACCTGGATTGACCATATCTAGACCCACAGCTGATTGAGACATAAGGGTGGACACTCTTGGGGCTGAGAGGTTTGGTGAGGTTGCGTGAGCCAACGCAGACCCTTTAAAGTAATACTGCATGGTACCCATCCCATGGGTCCCAAATCTCCAGGTTCAAGGGCATCTTCCTACGTCGAAAACATGCATGAGAAACCCAGAAGATGGTACACCGTGTGATCGGGAAAGGTTTCTAAAACGCACCTCATTTCTCATCTCCTTGTGCTCGGGTTCGCCATTCCAGCCGCTTTACTAGCCATCTCCCTCCTTAGAGAATCAGCACCTTTAATCTCCTGTTCCGTACAGGTTGCAATTTGTCCTGAGGATGAACGGGAAGAGGGGAACCAATGAGAGACTAGCTCTAGGGGTTGGGACAGGCACAGGTCACTCTATTTTCCCATCAGGAAGAAGAATTAACCACAAGCTCAGCCTGCCCCCCAGAACCAGAAGAGGGCCTGAAGCAATCCTGCACTTTTGCGGCCAGCTCCCGAAAAAGCGACTGGAAAAATGGAGCTCAGAGGCACTGCAATAAACAAACATGCAGAGTTATAAACGATAACTCTCGTCCACAAATATATTGAGGGAAGGCAACGAAGAGGCTTTGAAAGCAAGGCAAAATTGCAGGAAACAGATTTCAGGAGGTAGATTCGAATCGCCTTGAAAGCACATGAAAAGCGGCAAAACGTGGACAATGATGCCCTTGGCCAAAAAGGGCGTATGCGTTTTTTCCTGAATATATTCAGGAAAAAACGCATACGCCCTTTTTGGCCAACCAAGCCACCTGGAAAGGCAAATCAGCGCTCCGAAGAAGTCTCGCTTCCCAGCGGGCAAAAGGGCCATGCGGAAAAAAGTGTCCAAACCAGAAATGCAGGACCGGCCATGGAGAAATGGGAGCCTTGCTACGCTGATGGGCGGGATGTAAATTGCCAACAGCCACTCTGGAGAAGTGTACGGTGTGTCCTGAAACATCTAAAAAACACAGCTTGGAGAGCATAGGGCACTTCCACTCATGGGCGTATACATTGGGAAAACTAAAAATCAGCAAGACACAGGCACCCCAAAGTTTAGGGCTGCTCTGTTGACAAGAACCCCCACTTCATTACACCTTAAATATCCTAGGAAAGAGAAAAGTGGATAAAGAACTTGTGGTCCTCATATACAATGGAATATCACTCAGCCATGAAATCCACGTCATAAGGCTAGTAGCAGCACGATGAGTGGATTTAGGTACGACGATTCTAAATGAAATAAGTCACACAGAAAAAGACACTTATCATAAGATATCACTTATAGAGGGAATGTAAAAACCGCTACACTTGAACTGAATTACAAAACAGAACAGAGTCACACGTTTAGAAAACACACTATGGTTGCTGAACGGGAAAGGTGAGGTGGGGTGATGCATAAATCAAGGGTTTCAAATTATCTCAGATACCGTTCCATAAACCCAATATGTAGTAGACAAGACCTACTCCTTGCTCAGTGAACTGGCCTCAACACCCCCTATTCACCGCACAAGAATATATCTGACTAGTAAGACTCTTCAAACCTATGTATTGATATCTCTCTGTAAGTGAGTCAATTGGGTGTAAAGCGGCCTAAACACAGCCGTGAAAAGCAGCTAAACTCCATTATAAAAATAAATTACTTTTCAAAACCCGTGAAACAAAGACAGTGAAAGAGAGAGAAACTCTTACAAAATTCGTTCAGGGGCTGTGATGCAACCTGGATTGACCATATCTAGACCCACAGCTGATTGAGACATAAGGGTGGACACTCTTGGGGCTGAGAGGTTTGGTGAGGTTGCGTGAGCCAACGCAGACCCTTTAAAGTAATACTGCATGGTACCCATCCCATGGGTCCCAAATCTCCAGGTTCAAGGGCATCTTCCTACGTCGAAAACATGCATGAGAAACCCAGAAG
This sequence comes from Balaenoptera acutorostrata, assembly GCF_949987535.1. Classification (NCBI taxonomy): domain Eukaryota; kingdom Metazoa; phylum Chordata; class Mammalia; order Artiodactyla; family Balaenopteridae; genus Balaenoptera; species Balaenoptera acutorostrata. The sequence continues at coordinate 333,265 of NW_026645570.1, forward strand.
ATGGTACACCGTGTGATCGGGAAAGGTTTCTAAAACGCACCTCATTTCTCATCTCCTTGTGCTCGGGTTCGCCATTCCAGCCGCTTTACTAGCCATCTCCCTCCTCAGAGAATCAGCACCTTTAATCTCCTGTTCCGTACAGGTTGCAATTTGTCCTGAGGATGAACGGGAAGAGGGGAACCAATAAGAGACTAGCTCTAGGGGTTGGGACAGGCACAGGTCACTCTATTTTCCCATCAGGAAGAAGAATTAACCACAAGCTCAGCCTGCCCCCCAGAACCAGAAGAGGGCCTGAAGCAATCCTGCACTTTTGCGGCCAGCTCCCGAAAAAGCGACTGGAAAAATGGAGCTCAGAGGCACTGCAATAAACAAACCTGCAGAGTTATAAACGATAACTCTCGACCACAAATATATTGAGGGAAGGCAACGAACAGGCTTTGAAAGCAAGGCAGAATTGCAGGAAACAGATTTCAGGAGGTAGATTCGAATCGCCTTGAAAGCACATGAAAAGCGGCAAAACGTGGACAATGATGCCCTTGGCCAAAAAGGGCGTATGCGTTTTTTCCTGAATATATTCAGGAAAAAACGCATACGCCCTTTTTGGCTAACCCAGCCACGTGGAAAGGCAAATAAGCGCTCCAAAGAAGTCTCGCTTCCCAGCGGGCAAAAGGGCCATGCGGAAAAAAGTGTCCAAACCAGAAATGCAGGACCGGCCATGGAGAAATGGGAGCCTTGCTACGCTGATGGGCAGGATGTAAATTGCCAACAGCCACTCTGGAGAAGTGTACGGTGTGTCCTGAAACATCTAAAAAACACAGCTTGGAGAGCATAGGGCACTTCCACTCATGGGCGTATACATTGGGAAAACTAAAAATCAGCAAGACACAGGCACCCCAAAGTTTAGGGCTGCTCTGTTGACAAGAACCCCCACTTCATTACACCTTAAATATCCTAGGAAAGAGAAAAGTGGATAAAGAACTTGTGGTCCTCATGTACAATGGAATATCACTCAGCCATGAAATCCACGTCATAAGGCTAGTAGCAGCACGATGAGTGGATTTAGGTACGACGATTCTAAATGAAATAAGTCACACAGAAAAAGACACTTATCATAAGATATCACTTATAGAGGGAATGTAAAAACCGCTACACTTGAACTGAATTACAAAACAGAACAGAGTCACACGTTTAGAAAACACACTATGGTTGCTGAACGGGAAAGGTGAGGTGGGGTGATGCATAAATCAAGGGTTTCAAATTATCTCAGATACCGTTCCATAAACCCAATATGTAGTAGACAAGACCTACTCCTTGCTCAGTGAACTGGCCTCAACACCCCCTATTCACCGCACAAGAATATATCTGACTAGTAAGACTCTTCAAACCTATGTATTGATATCTCTCTGTAAGTGAGTCAATTGGGTGTAAAGCGGCCTAAACACAGCCGTGAAAAGCAGCTAAACTCCATTATAAAAATAAATTACTTTTCAAAACCCGTGAAACAAAGACAGTGAAAGCGAGAGAAACTCTTACAAAATTCGTTCAGGGGCTGTGATGCAACCTGGATTGACCATATCTAGACCCACAGCTGATTGAGACATAAGGGTGGACACTCTTGGGGCTGAGAGGTTTGGTGAGGTTGCGTGAGCCAACGCAGACCCTTTAAAGTAATACTGCATGGTACCCATCCCATGGGTCCCAAATCTCCAGGTTCAAGGGCATCTTCCTACGTCGAAAACATGCATGAGAAACCCAGAAGATGGTACACCGTGTGATCGGGAAAGGTTTCTAAAACGCACCGCATTTCTCATCTCCTTGTGCTCGGGTTCGCCATTCCAGCCGCTTTACTAGCCATCTCCCTCCTCAGAGAATCAGCACCTTTAATCTCCTGTTCCGTACAGGTTGCAATTTGTCCTGAGGATGAACGGGAAGAGGGGAACCAATGAGAGACTAGCTCTAGGGGTTGGGACAGGCACAGGTCACTCTATTTTCCCATCAGGAAGAAGAATTAACCACAAGCTCAGCCTGCCCCCCAGAACCAGAAGAGGGCCTGAAGCAATCCTGCATTTTGCGGCCAGCTCCCGAAAAAGCGACTGGAAAAATGGAGCTCAGAGGCACTGCAATAAAGAAACCTGCAGAGTTATAAAGGATAACTCTCGTCCACAAATATATTGAGGGAAGGCAACGAAGAGGCTTTGAAAGCAAGGCAGAATTGCAGGAAACAGATTTCAGGAGGTAGATTCGAATCGCCTTGAAAGCACATGAAAAGCGGCCAAACGTGGACAATGATGCCCTTGGCCAAAAAGGGCGTATGCGTTTTTTCCTGAATATATTCAGGAAAAAACGCATACGCCCTTTTTGGCCAACCAAGCCACCTGGAAAGGCAAATCAGCGCTCCAAAGAAGTCTCGCTTCCCAGCGGGCAAAAGGGCCATGCGGAAAAAAGTGTCCAAACCAGAAATGCAGGACAGGCCATGGAGAAATGGGATCCTTGCTACGCTGATGGGCGGGATGTAAATTGACAACAGCCACTCTGGAGAAGTGTACGGTGTGTCCTGAAACATCTAAAAAACACAGCTTGGAGAGCATAGGGCACTTCCACTCATGGGCGTATACATTGGGAAAACTAAAAATCAGCAAGACACAGGCACCCCAAAGTTTAGGGCTGCTCTGTTGACAAGAACCCCCACTTCCTTACACCTTAAATATCCTAGGAAAGAGAAAAGTGGATAAAGAACTTGTGGTCCTCATGTACAATGGAATATCACTCAGCCATGAAATCCACGTCATAAGGCTAGTAGCAGCACGATGAGTGGATTTAGGTACGACGATTCTAAATGAAATAAGTCACACAGAAAAAGACACTTATCATAAGATATCACTTATAGAGGGAATGTAAAAACCGCTACACTTGAACTGAATTACAAAACAGAACAGAGTCACACGTTTAGAAAACACACTATGGTTGCTGAACGGGAAAGGTGAGGTGGGGTGATGCATAAATCAAGGGTTTCAAATTATCTCAGATACCGTTCCATAAACCCAATATGTAGTAGACAAGACCTACTCCTTGCTCAGTGAACTGGCCTCAACACCCCCTATTCACCGCACAAGAATATATCTGACTAGTAAGACTCTTCAAACCTATGTATTGATATCTCTCTGTAAGTGAGTCAATTGGGTGTAAAGCGGCCTAAACACAGCCGTGAAAAGCAGCTAAACTCCATTATAAAAATAAATTACTTTTCAAAACCCGTGAAACAAAGACAGTGAAAGAGAGAGAAACTCTTACAAAATTCGTTCAGGGGCTGTGATGCAACCTGGATTGACCATATCTAGACCCACAGCTGATTGAGACATAAGGGTGGACACTCTTGGGGCTGAGAGGTTTGGTGAGGTTGCGTGAGCCAACGCAGACCCTTTAAAGTAATACTGCATGGTACCCATCCCATGGGTCCCAAATCTCCAGGTTCAAGGGCATCTTCCTACGTCGAAAACATGCATGAGAAACCCAGAAGATGGTACACCGTGTGATCGGGAAAGGTTTCTAAAACGCACCTCATTTCTCATCTCCTTGTGCTCGGGTTCGCCATTCCAGCCGCTTTACTAGCCATCTCCCTCCTCAGAGAATCAGCACCTTTAATCTCCTGTTCCGTACAGGTTGCAATTTGTCCTGAGGATGAACGGGAAGAGGGGAACCAATAAGAGACTAGCTCTAGGGGTTGGGACAGGCACAGGTCACTCTATTTTCCCATCAGGAAGAAGAATTAACCACAAGCTCAGCCTGCCCCCCAGAACCAGAAGAGGGCCTGAAGCAATCCTGCACTTTTGCGGCCAGCTCCCGAAAAAGCGACTGGAAAAATGGAGCTCAGAGGCACTGCAATAAACAAACCTGCAGAGTTATAAACGATAACTCTCGACCACAAATATATTGAGGGAAGGCAACGAACAGGCTTTGAAAGCAAGGCAGAATTGCAGGAAACAGATTTCAGGAGGTAGATTCGAATCGCCTTGAAAGCACATGAAAAGCGGCAAAACGTGGACAATGATGCCCTTGGCCAAAAAGGGCGTATGCGTTTTTTCCTGAATATATTCAGGAAAAAACGCATACGCCCTTTTTGGCTAACCCAGCCACGTGGAAAGGCAAATAAGCGCTCCAAAGAAGTCTCGCTTCCCAGCGGGCAAAAGGGCCATGCGGAAAAAAGTGTCCAAACCAGAAATGCAGGACCGGCCATGGAGAAATGGGAGCCTTGCTACGCTGATGGGCGGGATGTAAATTGCCAACAGCCACTCTGGAGAAGTGTACGGTGTGTCCTGAAACATCTAAAAAACACAGCTTGGAGAGCATAGGGCACTTCCACTCATGGGCGTATACATTGGGAAAACTAAAAATCAGCAAGACACAGGCACCCCAAAGTTTAGGGCTGCTCTGTTGACAAGAACCCCCACTTCATTACACCTTAAATATCCTAGGAAAGAGAAAAGTGGATAAAGAACTTGTGGTCCTCATGTACAATGGAATATCACTCAGCCATGAAATCCACGTCATAAGGCTAGTAGCAGCACGATGAGTGGATTTAGGTACGACGATTCTAAATGAAATAAGTCACACAGAAAAAGACACTTATCATAAGATATCACTTATAGAGGGAATGTAAAAACCGCTACACTTGAACTGAATTACAAAACAGAACAGAGTCACACGTTTAGAAAACACACTATGGTTGCTGAACGGGAAAGGTGAGGTGGGGTGATGCATAAATCAAGGGTTTCAAATTATCTCAGATACCGTTCCATAAACCCAATATGTAGTAGACAAGACCTACTCCTTGCTCAGTGAACTGGCCTCAACACCCCCTATTCACCGCACAAGAATATATCTGACTAGTAAGACTCTTCAAACCTATGTATTGATATCTCTCTGTAAGTGAGTCAATTGGGTGTAAAGCGGCCTAAACACAGCCGTGAAAAGCAGCTAAACTCCATTATAAAAATAAATTACTTTTCAAAACCCGTGAAACAAAGACAGTGAAAGCGAGAGAAACTCTTACAAAATTCGTTCAGGGGCTGTGATGCAACCTGGATTGACCATATCTAGACCCACAGCTGATTGAGACATAAGGGTGGACACTCTTGGGGCTGAGAGGTTTGGTGAGGTTGCGTGAGCCAACGCAGACCCTTTAAAGTAATACTGCATGGTACCCATCCCATGGGTCCCAAATCTCCAGGTTCAAGGGCATCTTCCTACGTCGAAAACATGCATGAGAAACCCAGAAGATGGTACACCGTGTGATCGGGAAAGGTTTCTAAAACGCACCGCATTTCTCATCTCCTTGTGCTCGGGTTCGCCATTCCAGCCGCTTTACTAGCCATCTCCCTCCTCAGAGAATCAGCACCTTTAATCTCCTGTTCCGTACAGGTTGCAATTTGTCCTGAGGATGAACGGGAAGAGGGGAACCAATGAGAGACTAGCTCTAGGGGTTGGGACAGGCACAGGTCACTCTATTTTCCCATCAGGAAGAAGAATTAACCACAAGCTCAGCCTGCCCCCCAGAACCAGAAGAGGGCCTGAAGCAATCCTGCATTTTGCGGCCAGCTCCCGAAAAAGCGACTGGAAAAATGGAGCTCAGAGGCACTGCAATAAAGAAACCTGCAGAGTTATAAAGGATAACTCTCGTCCACAAATATATTGAGGGAAGGCAACGAAGAGGCTTTGAAAGCAAGGCAGAATTGCAGGAAACAGATTTCAGGAGGTAGATTCGAATCGCCTTGAAAGCACATGAAAAGCGGCAAAACGTGGACAATGATGCCCTTGGCCAAAAAGGGCGTATGCGTTTTTTCCTGAATATATTCAGGAAAAAACGCATACGCCCTTTTTGGCCAACCAAGCCACCTGGAAAGGCAAATCAGCGCTCCAAAGAAGTCTCGCTTCCCAGCGGGCAAAAGGGCCATGCGGAAAAAAGTGTCCAAACCAGAAATGCAGGACAGGCCATGGAGAAATGGGATCCTTGCTACGCTGATGGGCGGGATGTAAATTGACAACAGCCACTCTGGAGAAGTGTACGGTGTGTCCTGAAACATCTAAAAAACACAGCTTGGAGAGCATAGGGCACTTCCACTCATGGGCGTATACATTGGGAAAACTAAAAATCAGCAAGACACAGGCACCCCAAAGTTTAGGGCTGCTCTGTTGACAAGAACCCCCACTTCCTTACACCTTAAATATCCTAGGAAAGAGAAAAGTGGATAAAGAACTTGTGGTCCTCATGTACAATGGAATATCACTCAGCCATGAAATCCACGTCATAAGGCTAGTAGCAGCACGATGAGTGGATTTAGGTACGACGATTCTAAATGAAATAAGTCACACAGAAAAAGACACTTATCATAAGATATCACTTATAGAGGGAATGTAAAAACCGCTACACTTGAACTGAATTACAAAACAGAACAGAGTCACACGTTTAGAAAACACACTATGGTTGCTGAACGGGAAAGGTGAGGTGGGGTGATGCATAAATCAAGGGTTTCAAATTATCTCAGATACCGTTCCATAAACCCAATATGTAGTAGACAAGACCTACTCCTTGCTCAGTGAACTGGCCTCAACACCCCCTATTCACCGCACAAGAATATATCTGACTAGTAAGACTCTTCAAACCTATGTATTGATATCTCTCTGTAAGTGAGTCAATTGGGTGTAAAGCGGCCTAAACACAGCCGTGAAAAGCAGCTAAACTCCATTATAAAAATAAATTACTTTTCAAAACCCGTGAAACAAAGACAGTGAAAGAGAGAGAAACTCTTACAAAATTCGTTCAGGGGCTGTGATGCAACCTGGATTGACCATATCTAGACCCACAGCTGATTGAGACATAAGGGTGGACACTCTTGGGGCTGAGAGGTTTGGTGAGGTTGCGTGAGCCAACGCAGACCCTTTAAAGTAATACTGCATGGTACCCATCCCATGGGTCCCAAATCTCCAGGTTCAAGGGCATCTTCCTACGTCGAAAACATGCATGAGAAACCCAGAAGATGGTACACCGTGTGATCGGGAAAGGTTTCTAAAACGCACCTCATTTCTCATCTCCTTGTGCTCGGGTTCGCCATTCCAGCCGCTTTACTAGCCATCTCCCTCCTCAGAGAATCAGCACCTTTAATCTCCTGTTCCGTACAGGTTGCAATTTGTCCTGAGGATGAACGGGAAGAGGGGAACCAATAAGAGACTAGCTCTAGGGGTTGGGACAGGCACAGGTCACTCTATTTTCCCATCAGGAAGAAGAATTAACCACAAGCTCAGCCTGCCCCCCAGAACCAGAAGAGGGCCTGAAGCAATCCTGCACTTTTGCGGCCAGCTCCCGAAAAAGCGACTGGAAAAATGGAGCTCAGAGGCACTGCAATAAACAAACCTGCAGAGTTATAAACGATAACTCTCGACCACAAATATATTGAGGGAAGGCAACGAACAGGCTTTGAAAGCAAGGCAGAATTGCAGGAAACAGATTTCAGGAGGTAGATTCGAATCGCCTTGAAAGCACATGAAAAGCGGCAAAACGTGGACAATGATGCCCTTGGCCAAAAAGGGCGTATGCGTTTTTTCCTGAATATATTCAGGAAAAAACGCATACGCCCTTTTTGGCTAACCAAGCCACGTGGAAAGGCAAATCAGCGCTCCAAAGAAGTCTCGCTTCCCAGCGGGCAAAAGGGCCATGCGGAAAAAAGTGTCCAAACCAGAAATGCAGGACCGGCCATGGAGAAATGGGAGCCTTGCTACGCTGATGGGCGGGATGTAAATTGCCAACAGCCACTCTGGAGAAGTGTACGGTGTGTCCTGAAACATCTAAAAAACACAGCTTGGAGAGCATAGGGCACTTCCACTCATGGGCGTATACATTGGGAAAACTAAAAATCAGCAAGACACAGGCACCCCAAAGTTTAGGGCTGCTCTGTTGACAAGAACCCCCACTTCATTACACCTTAAATATCCTAGGAAAGAGAAAAGTGGATAAAGAACTTGTGGTCCTCATGTACAATGGAATATCACTCAGCCATGAAATCCACGTCATAAGGCTAGTAGCAGCACGATGAGTGGATTTAGGTACGACGATTCTAAATGAAATAAGTCACACAGAAAAAGACACTTATCATAAGATATCACTTATAGAGGGAATGTAAAAACCGCTACACTTGAACTGAATTACAAAACAGAACAGAGTCACACGTTTAGAAAACACACTATGGTTGCTGAACGGGAAAGGTGAGGTGGGGTGATGCATAAATCAAGGGTTTCAAATTATCTCAGATACCGTTCCATAAACCCAATATGTAGTAGACAAGACCTACTCCTTGCTCAGTGAACTGGCCTCAACACCCCCTATTCACCGCACAAGAATATATCTGACTAGTAAGACTCTTCAAACCTATGTATTGATATCTCTCTGTAAGTGAGTCAATTGGGTGTAAAGCGGCCTAAACACAGCCGTGAAAAGCAGCTAAACTCCATTATAAAAATAAATTACTTTTCAAAACCCGTGAAACAAAGACAGTGAAAGCGAGAGAAACTCTTACAAAATTCGTTCAGGGGCTGTGATGCAACCTGGATTGACCATATCTAGACCCACAGCTGATTGAGACATAAGGGTGGACACTCTTGGGGCTGAGAGGTTTGGTGAGGTTGCGTGAGCCAACGCAGACCCTTTAAAGTAATACTGCATGGTACCCATCCCATGGGTCCCAAATCTCCAGGTTCAAGGGCATCTTCCTACGTCGAAAACATGCATGAGAAACCCAGAAGATGGTACACCGTGTGATCGGGAAAGGTTTCTAAAACGCACCTCATTTCTCATCTCCTTGTGCTCGGGTTCGCCATTCCAGCCGCTTTACTAGCCATCTCCCTCCTCAGAGAATCAGCACCTTTAATCTCCTGTTCCGTACAGGTTGCAATTTGTCCTGAGGATGAACGGGAAGAGGGGAACCAATGAGAGACTAGCTCTAGGGGTTGGGACAGGCACAGGTCACTCTATTTTCCCATCAGGAAGAAGAATTAACCACAAGCTCAGCCTGCCCCCCAGAACCAGAAGAGGGCCTGAAGCAATCCTGCATTTTGCGGCCAGCTCCCGAAAAAGCGACTGGAAAAATGGAGCTCAGAGGCACTGCAATAAACAAACCTGCAGAGTTATAAAGGATAACTCTCGTCCACAAATATATTGAGGGAAGGCAACGAAGAGGCTTTGAAAGCAAGGCAGAATTGCAGGAAACAGATTTCAGGAGGTAGATTCGAATCGCCTTGAAAGCACATGAAAAGCGGCCAAACGTGGACAATGATGCCCTTGGCCAAAAAGGGCGTATGCGTTTTTTCCTGAATATATTCAGGAAAAAACGCATACGCCCTTTTTGGCCAACCAAGCCACCTGGAAAGGCAAATCAGCGCTCCAAAGAAGTCTCGCTTCCCAGCGGGCAAAAGGGCCATGCGGAAAAAAGTGTCCAAACCAGAAATGCAGGACCGGCCATGGAGAAATGGGAGCCTTGCTACGCTGATGGGCGGGATGTAAATTGCCAACAGCCACTCTGGAGAAGTGTACGGTGTGTCCTGAAACATCTAAAAAACACAGCTTGGAGAGCATAGGGCACTTCCACTCATGGGCGTATACATTGGGAAAACTAAAAATCAGCAAGACACAGGCACCCCAAAGTTTAGGGCTGCTCTGTTGACAAGAACCCCCACTTCATTACACCTTAAATATCCTAGGAAAGAGAAAAGTGGATAAAGAACTTGTGGTCCTCATGTACAATGGAATATCACTCAGCCATGAAATCCACGTCATAAGGCTAGTAGCAGCACGATGAGTGGATTTAGGTACGACGATTCTAAATGAAATAAGTCACACAGAAAAAGACACTTATCATAAGATATCACTTATAGAGGGAATGTAAAAACCGCTACACTTGAACTGAATTACAAAACAGAACAGAGTCACACGTTTAGAAAACACACTATGGTTGCTGAACGGGAAAGGTGAGGTGGGGTGATGCATAAATCAAGGGTTTCAAATTATCTCAGATACCGTTCCATAAACCCAATATGTAGTAGACAAGACCTACTCCTTGCTCAGTGAACTGGCCTCAACACCCCCTATTCACCGCACAAGAATATATCTGACTAGTAAGACTCTTCAAACCTATGTATTGATATCTCTCTGTAAGTGAGTCAATTGGGTGTAAAGCGGCCTAAACACAGCCGTGAAAAGCAGCTAAACTCCATTATAAAAATAAATTACTTTTCAAAACCCGTGAAACAAAGACAGTGAAAGAGAGAGAAACTCTTACAAAATTCGTTCAGGGGCTGTGATGCAACCTGGATTGACCATATCTAGACCCACAGCTGATTGAGACATAAGGGTGGACACTCTTGGGGCTGAGAGGTTTGGTGAGGTTGCGTGAGCCAACGCAGACCCTTTAAAGTAATACTGCATGGTACCCATCCCATGGGTCCCAAATCTCCAGGTTCAAGGGCATCTTCCTACGTCGAAAACATGCATGAGAAACCCAGAAGATGGTACACCGTGTGATCGGGAAAGGTTTCTAAAACGCACCTCATTTCTCATCTCCTTGTGCTCGGGTTCGCCATTCCAGCCGCTTTACTAGCCATCTCCCTCCTCAGAGAATCAGCACCTTTAATCTCCTGTTCCGTACAGGTTGCAATTTGTCCTGAGGATGAACGGGAAGAGGGGAACCAATAAGAGACTAGCTCTAGGGGTTGGGACAGGCACAGGTCACTCTATTTTCCCATCAGGAAGAAGAATTAACCACAAGCTCAGCCTGCCCCCCAGAACCAGAAGAGGGCCTGAAGCAATCCTGCATTTTGCGGCCAGCTCCCGAAAAAGCGACTGGAAAAATGGAGCTCAGAGGCACTGCAATAAACAAACCTGCAGAGTTATAAACGATAACTCTCGTCCACAAATATATTGAGGGAAGGCAACGAAGAGGCTTTGAAAGCAAGGCAGAATTGCAGGAAACAGATTTCAGGAGGTAGATTCGAATCGCCTTGAAAGCACATGAAAAGCGGCCAAACGTGGACAATGATGCCCTTGGCCAAAAAGGGCGTATGCGTTTTTTCCTGAATATATTCAGGAAAAAACGCATACGCCCTTTTTGGCCAACCAAGCCACCTGGAAAGGCAAATCAGCGCTCCAAAGAAGTCTCGCTTCCCAGCGGGCAAAAGGGCCATGCGGAAAAAAGTGTCCAAACCAGAAATGCAGGACCGGCCATGGAGAAATGGGAGCCTTGCTACGCTGATGGGCGGGATGTAAATTGCCAACAGCCACTCTGGAGAAGTGTACGGTGTGTCCTGAAACATCTAAAAAACACAGCTTGGAGAGCATAGGGCACTTCCACTCATGGGCGTATACATTGGGAAAACTAAAAATCAGCAAGACACAGGCACCCCAAAGTTTAGGGCTGCTCTGTTGACAAGAACCCCCACTTCATTACACCTTAAATATCCTAGGAAAGAGAAAAGTGGATAAAGAACTTGTGGTCCTCATGTACAATGGAATATCACTCAGCCATGAAATCCACGTCATAAGGCTAGTAGCAGCACGATGAGTGGATTTAGGTACGACGATTCTAAATGAAATAAGTCACACAGAAAAAGACACTTATCATAAGATATCACTTATAGAGGGAATGTAAAAACCGCTACACTTGAACTGAATTACAAAACAGAACAGAGTCACACGTTTAGAAAACACACTATGGTTGCTGAACGGGAAAGGTGAGGTGGGGTGATGCATAAATCAAGGGTTTCAAATTATCTCAGATACCGTTCCATAAACCCAATATGTAGTAGACAAGACCTACTCCTTGCTCAGTGAACTGGCCTCAACACCCCCTATTCACCGCACAAGAATATATCTGACTAGTAAGACTCTTCAAACCTATGTATTGATATCTCTCTGTAAGTGAGTCAATTGGGTGTAAAGCGGCCTAAACACAGCCGTGAAAAGCAGCTAAACTCCATTATAAAAATAAATTACTTTTCAAAACCCGTGAAACAAAGACAGTGAAAGCGAGAGAAACTCTTACAAAATTCGTTCAGGGGCTGTGATGCAACCTGGATTGACCATATCTAGACCCACAGCTGATTGAGACATAAGGGTGGACACTCTTGGGGCTGAGAGGTTTGGTGAGGTTGCGTGAGCCAACGCAGACCCTTTAAAGTAATACTGCATGGTACCCATCCCATGGGTCCCAAATCTCCAGGTTCAAGGGCATCTTCCTACGTCGAAAACATGCATGAGAAACCCAGAAGATGGTACACCGTGTGATCGGGAAAGGTTTCTAAAACGCACCTCATTTCTCATCTCCTTGTGCTCGGGTTCGCCATTCCAGCCGCTTTACTAGCCATCTCCCTCCTCAGAGAATCAGCACCTTTAATCTCCTGTTCCGTACAGGTTGCAATTTGTCCTGAGGATGAACGGGAAGAGGGGAACCAATGAGAGACTAGCTCTAGGGGTTGGGACAGGCACAGGTCACTCTATTTTCCCATCAGGAAGAAGAATTAACCACAAGCTCAGCCTGCCCCCCAGAACCAGAAGAGGGCCTGAAGCAATCCTGCATTTTGCGGCCAGCTCCCGAAAAAGCGACTGGAAAAATGGAGCTCAGAGGCACTGCAATAAACAAACCTGCAGAGTTATAAAGGATAACTCTCGTCCACAAATATATTGAGGGAAGGCAACGAAGAGGCTTTGAAAGCAAGGCAGAATTGCAGGAAACAGATTTCAGGAGGTAGATTCGAATCGCCTTGAAAGCACATGAAAAGCGGCCAAACGTGGACAATGATGCCCTTGGCCAAAAAGGGCGCATGCGTTTTTTCCTGAATATATTCAGGAAAAAACGCATACGCCCTTTTTGGCCAACCAAGCCACCTGGAAAGGCAAATCAGCGCTCCAAAGAAGTCTCGCTTCCCAGCGGGCAAAAGGGCCATGCGGAAAAAAGTGTCCAAACCAGAAATGCAGGACCGGCCATGGAGAAATGGGAGCCTTGCTACGCTGATGGGCGGGATGTAAATTGCCAACAGCCACTCTGGAGAAGTGTACGGTGTGTCCTGAAACATCTAAAAAACACAGCTTGGAGAGCATAGGGCACTTCCACTCATGGGCGTATACATTGGGAAAACTAAAAATCAGCAAGACACAGGCACCCCAAAGTTTAGGGCTGCTCTGTTGACAAGAACCCCCACTTCATTACACCTTAAATATCCTAGGAAAGAGAAAAGTGGATAAAGAACTTGTGGTCCTCATGTACAATGGAATATCACTCAGCCATGAAATCCACGTCATAAGGCTAGTAGCAGCACGATGAGTGGATTTAGGTACGACGATTCTAAATGAAATAAGTCACACAGAAAAAGACACTTATCATAAGATATCACTTATAGAGGGAATGTAAAAACCGCTACACTTGAACTGAATTACAAAACAGAACAGAGTCACACGTTTAGAAAACACACTATGGTTGCTGAACGGGAAAGGTGAGGTGGGGTGATGCATAAATCAAGGGTTTCAAATTATCTCAGATACCGTTCCATAAACCCAATATGTAGTAGACAAGACCTACTCCTTGCTCAGTGAACTGGCCTCAACACCCCCTATTCACCGCACAAGAATATATCTGACTAGTAAGACTCTTCAAACCTATGTATTGATATCTCTCTGTAAGTGAGTCAATTGGGTGTAAAGCGGCCTAAACACAGCCGTGAAAAGCAGCTAAACTCCATTATAAAAATAAATTACTTTTCAAAACCCGTGAAACAAAGACAGTGAAAGCGAGAGAAACTCTTACAAAATTCGTTCAGGGGCTGTGATGCAACCTGGATTGACCATATCTAGACCCACAGCTGATTGAGACATAAGGGTGGACACTCTTGGGGCTGAGAGGTTTGGTGAGGTTGTGTGAGCCAACGCAGACCCTTTAAAGTAATACTGCATGGTACCCATCCCATGGGTCCCAAATCTCCAGGTTCAAGGGCATCTTCCTACGTCGAAAACATGCATGAGAAACCCAGAAAATGGTACACCGTGTGATCGGGAAAGGTTTCTAAAACGCACCTCATTTCTCATCTCCTTGTGCTCGGGTTCGCCATTCCAGCCGCTTTACTAGCCATCTCCCTCCTCAGAGAATCAGCACCTTTAATCTCCTGTTCCGTACAGGTTGCAATTTGTCCTGAGGATGAACGGGAAGAGGGGAACCAATAAGAGACTAGCTCTAGGGGTTGGGACAGGCACAGGTCACTCTATTTTCCCATCAGGAAGAAGAATTAACCACAAGCTCAGCCTGCCCCCCAGAACCAGAAGAGGGCCTGAAGCAATCCTGCATTTTGCGGCCAGCTCCCGAAAAAGCGACTGGAAAAATGGAGCTCAGAGGCACTGCAATAAACAAACCTGCAGAGTTATAAACGATAACTCTCGTCCACAAATATATTGAGGGAAGGCAACGAAGAGGCTTTGAAAGCAAGGCAGAATTGCAGGAAACAGATTTCAGGAGGTAGATTCGAATCGCCTTGAAAGCACATGAAAAGCGGCCAAACGTGGACAATGATGCCCTTGGCCAAAAAGGGCGTATGCGTTTTTTCCTGAATATATTCAGGAAAAAACGCATACGCCCTTTTTGGCCAACCAAGCCACCTGGAAAGGCAAATCAGCGCTCCAAAGAAGTCTCGCTTCCCAGCGGGCAAAAGGGCCATGCGGAAAAAAGTGTCCAAACCAGAAATGCAGGACCGGCCATGGAGAAATGGGAGCCTTGCTACGCTGACGGGCGGGATGTAAATTGCCAACAGCCACTCTGGAGAAGTGTACGGTGTGTCCTGAAACATCTAAAAAACACAGCTTGGAGAGCATAGGGCACTTCCACTCATGGGCGTATACATTGGGAAAACTAAAAATCAGCAAGACACAGGCACCCCAAAGTTTAGGGCTGCTCTGTTGACAAGAACCCCCACTTCATTACACCTTAAATATCCTAGGAAAGAGAAAAGTGGATAAAGAACTTGTGGTCCTCATGTACAATGGAATATCACTCAGCCATGAAATCCACGTCATAAGGCTAGTAGCAGCACGATGAGTGGATTTAGGTACGACGATTCTAAATGAAATAAGTCACACAGAAAAAGACACTTATCATAAGATATCACTTATAGAGGGAATGTAAAAACCGCTACACTTGAACTGAATTACAAAACAGAACAGAGTCACACGTTTAGAAAACACACTATGGTTGCTGAACGGGAAAGGTGAGGTGGGGTGATGCATAAATCAAGGGTTTCAAATTATCTCAGATACCGTTCCATAAACCCAATATGTAGTAGACAAGACCTACTCCTTGCTCAGTGAACTGGCCTCAACACCCCCTATTCACCGCACAAGAATATATCTGACTAGTAAGACTCTTCAAACCTATGTATTGATATCTCTCTGTAAGTGAGTCAATTGGGTGTAAAGCGGCCTAAACACAGCCGTGAAAAGCAGCTAAACTCCATTATAAAAATAAATTACTTTTCAAAACCCGTGAAACAAAGACAGTGAAAGCGAGAGAAACTCTTACAAAATTCGTTCAGGGGCTGTGATGCAACCTGGATTGACCATATCTAGACCCACAGCTGATTGAGACATAAGGGTGGACACTCTTGGGGCTGAGAGGTTTGGTGAGGTTGTGTGAGCCAACGCAGACCCTTTAAAGTAATACTGCATGGTACCCATCCCATGGGTCCCAAATCTCCAGGTTCAAGGGCATCTTCCTACGTCGAAAACATGCATGAGAAACCCAGAAGATGGTACACCGTGTGATCGGGAAAGGTTTCTAAAACGCACCTCATTTCTCATCTCCTTGTGCTCGGGTTCGCCATTCCAGCCGCTTTACTAGCCATCTCCCTCCTCAGAGAATCAGCACCTTTAATCTCCTGTTCCGTACAGGTTGCAATTTGTCCTGAGGATGAACGGGAAGAGGGGAACCAATAAGAGACTAGCTCTAGGGGTTGGGACAGGCACAGGTCACTCTATTTTCCCATCAGGAAGAAGAATTAACCACAAGCTCAGCCTGCCCCCCAGAACCAGAAGAGGGCCTGAAGCAATCCTGCATTTTGCGGCCAGCTCCCGAAAAAGCGACTGGAAAAATGGAGCTCAGAGGCACTGCAATAAACAAACCTGCAGAGTTATAAAGGATAACTCTCGTCCACAAATATATTGAGGGAAGGCAACGAAGAGGCTTTGAAAGCAAGGCAGAATTGCAGGAAACAGATTTCAGGAGGTAGATTCGAATCGCCTTGAAAGCACATGAAAAGCGGCCAAACGTGGACAATGATGCCCTTGGCCAAAAAGGGCGTATGCGTTTTTTCCTGAATATATTCAGGAAAAAACGCATACGCCCTTTTTGGCCAACCAAGCCACCTGGAAAGGCAAATCAGCGCTCCAAAGAAGTCTCGCTTCCCAGCGGGCAAAAGGGCCATGCGGAAAAAAGTGTCCAAACCAGAAATGCAGGACCGGCCATGGAGAAATGGGAGCCTTGCTACGCTGATGGGCGGGATGTAAATTGCCAACAGCCACTCTGGAGAAGTGTACGGTGTGTCCTGAAACATCTAAAAAACACAGCTTGGAGAGCATAGGGCACTTCCACTCATGGGCGTATACATTGGGAAAACTAAAAATCAGCAAGACACAGGCACCCCAAAGTTTAGGGCTGCTCTGTTGACAAGAACCCCCACTTCATTACACCTTAAATATCCTAGGAAAGAGAAAAGTGGATAAAGAACTTGTGGTCCTCATGTACAATGGAATATCACTCAGCCATGAAATCCACGTCATAAGGCTAGTAGCAGCACGATGAGTGGATTTAGGTACGACGATTCTAAATGAAATAAGTCACACAGAAAAAGACACTTATCATAAGATATCACTTATAGAGGGAATGTAAAAACCGCTACACTTGAACTGAATTACAAAACAGAACAGAGTCACACGTTTAGAAAACACACTATGGTTGCTGAACGGGAAAGGTGAGGTGGGGTGATGCATAAATCAAGGGTTTCAAATTATCTCAGATACCGTTCCATAAACCCAATATGTAGTAGACAAGACCTACTCCTTGCTCAGTGAACTGGCCTCAACACCCCCTATTCACCGCACAAGAATATATCTGACTAGTAAGACTCTTCAAACCTATGTATTGATATCTCTCTGTAAGTGAGTCAATTGGGTGTAAAGCGGCCTAAACACAGCCGTGAAAAGCAGCTAAACTCCATTATAAAAATAAATTACTTTTCAAAACCCGTGAAACAAAGACAGTGAAAGCGAGAGAAACTCTTACAAAATTCGTTCAGGGGCTGTGATGCAACCTGGATTGACCATATCTAGACCCACAGCTGATTGAGACATAAGGGTGGACACTCTTGGGGCTGAGAGGTTTGGTGAGGTTGCGTGAGCCAACGCAGACCCTTTAAAGTAATACTGCATGGTACCCATCCCATGGGTCCCAAATCTCCAGGTTCAAGGGCATCTTCCTACGTCGAAAACATGCATGAGAAACCCAGAAGATGGTACACCGTGTGATCGGGAAAGGTTTCTAAAACGCACCTCATTTCTCATCTCCTTGTGCTCGGGTTCGCCATTCCAGCCGCTTTACTAGCCTTCTCCCTCCTCAGAGAATCAGCACCTTTAATCTCCTGTTCCGTACAGGTTGCAATTTGTCCTGAGGATGAACGGGAAGAGGGGAACCAATGAGAGACTAGCTCTAGGGGTTGGGACAGGCACAGGTCACTCTATTTTCCCATCAGGAAGAAGAATTAACCACAAGCTCAGCCTGCCCCCCAGAACCAGAAGAGGGCCTGAAGCAATCCTGCACTTTTGCGGCCAGCTCCCGAAAAAGCGACTGGAAAAATGGAGCTCAGAGGCACTGCAATAAACAAACCTGCAGAGTTATAAACGATAACTCTCGTCCACAAATATATTGAGGGAAGGCAACGAAGAGGCTTTGAAAGCAAGGCAGAATTGCAGGAAACAGATTTCAGGAGGTAGATTCGAATCGCCTTGAAAGCACATGAAAAGCGGCAAAACGTGGACAATGATGCCCTTGGCCAAAAAGGGCGTATGCGTTTTTTCCTGAATATATTCAGGAAAAAACGCATACGCCCTTTTTGGCCAACCAAGCCACCTGGAAAGGCAAATCAGCGCTCCAAAGAAGTCTCGCTTCCCAGCGGGCAAAAGGGCCATGCGGAAAAAAGTGTCCAAACCAGAAATGCAGGACCGGCCATGGAGAAATGGGAGCCTTGCTACGCTGATGGGCGGGATGTAAATTGCCAACAGCCACTCTGGAGAAGTGTACGGTGTGTCCTGAAACATCTAAAAAACACAGCTTGGAGAGCATAGGGCACTTCCACTCATGGGCGTATACATTGGGAAAACTAAAAATCAGCAAGACACAGGCACCCCAAAGTTTAGGGCTGCTCTGTTGACAAGAACCCCCACTTCATTACACCTTAAATATCCTAGGAAAGAGAAAAGTGGATAAAGAACTTGTGGTCCTCATGTACAATGGAATATCACTCAGCCATGAAATCCACGTCATAAGGCTAGTAGCAGCACGATGAGTGGATTTAGGTACGACGATTCTAAATGAAATAAGTCACACAGAAAAAGACACTTATCATAAGATATCACTTATAGAGGGAATGTAAAAACCGCTACACTTGAACTGAATTACAAAACAGAACAGAGTCACACGTTTAGAAAACACACTATGGTTGCTGAACGGGAAAGGTGAGGTGGGGTGATGCATAAATCAAGGGTTTCAAATTATCTCAGATACCGTTCCATAAACCCAATATGTAGTAGACAAGACCTACTCCTTGCTCAGTGAACTGGCCTCAACACCCCCTATTCACCGCACAAGAATATATCTGACTAGTAAGACTCTTCAAACCTATGTATTGATATCTCTCTGTAAGTGAGTCAATTGGGTGTAAAGCGGCCTAAACACAGCCGTGAAAAGCAGCTAAACTCCATTATAAAAATAAATTACTTTTCAAAACCCGTGAAACAAAGACAGTGAAAGCGAGAGAAACTCTTACAAAATTCGTTCAGGGGCTGTGATGCAACCTGGATTGACCATATCTAGACCCACAGCTGATTGAGACATAAGGGTGGACACTCTTGGGGCTGAGAGGTTTGGTGAGGTTGCGTGAGCCAACGCAGACCCTTTAAAGTAATACTGCATGGTACCCATCCCATGGGTCCCAAATCTCCAGGTTCAAGGGCATCTTCCTACGTCGAAAACATGCATGAGAAACCCAGAAGATGGTACACCGTGTGATCGGGAAAGGTTTCTAAAACGCACCTCATTTCTCATCTCCTTGTGCTCGGGTTCGCCATTCCAGCCGCTTTACTAGCCATCTCCCTCCTCAGAGAATCAGCACCTTTAATCTCCTGTTCCGTACAGGTTGCAATTTGTCCTGAGGATGAACGGGAAGAGGGGAACCAATGAGAGACTAGCTCTAGGGGTTGGGACAGGCACAGGTCACTCTATTTTCCCATCAGGAAGAAGAATTAACCACAAGCTCAGCCTGCCCCCCAGAACCAGAAGAGGGCCTGAAGCAATCCTGCATTTTGCGGCCAGCTCCCGAAAAAGCGACTGGAAAAATGGAGCTCAGAGGCACTGCAATAAACAAACCTGCAGAGTTATAAACGATAACTCTCGTCCACAAATATATTGAGGGAAGGCAACGAAGAGGCTTTGAAAGCAAGGCAGAATTGCAGGAAACAGATTTCAGGAGGTAGATTCGAATCGCCTTGAAAGCACATGAAAAGCGGCCAAACGTGGACAATGATGCCCTTGGCCAAAAAGGGCGTATGCGTTTTTTCCTGAATATATTCAGGAAAAAACGCATACGCCCTTTTTGGCCAACCAAGCCACGTGGAAAGGCAAATCAGCGCTCCAAAGAAGTCTCGCTTCCCAGCGGGCAAAAGGGCCATGCGGAAAAAAGTGTCCAAACCAGAAATGCAGGACCGGCCATGGAGAAATGGGAGCCTTGCTACGCTGATGGGCGGGATGTAAATTGCCAACAGCCACTCTGGAGAAGTGTACGGTGTGTCCTGAAACATCTAAAAAACACAGCTTGGAGAGCATAGGGCACTTCCACTCATGGGCGTATACATTGGGAAAACTAAAAATCAGCAAGACACAGGCACCCCAAAGTTTAGGGCTGCTCTGTTGACAAGAACCCCCACTTCATTACACCTTAAATATCCTAGGAAAGAGAAAAGTGGATAAAGAACTTGTGGTCCTCATGTACAATGGAATATCACTCAGCCATGAAATCCACGTCATAAGGCTAGTAGCAGCACGATGAGTGGATTTAGGTACGACGATTCTAAATGAAATAAGTCACACAGAAAAAGACACTTATCATAAGATATCACTTATAGAGGGAATGTAAAAACCGCTACACTTGAACTGAATTACAAAACAGAACAGAGTCACACGTTTAGAAAACACACTATGGTTGCTGAACGGGAAAGGTGAGGTGGGGTGATGCATAAATCAAGGGTTTCAAATTATCTCAGATATCGTTCCATAAACCCAATATGTAGTAGACAAGACCTACTCCTTGCTCAGTGAACTGGCCTCAACACCCCCTATTCACCGCACAAGAATATATCTGACTAGTAAGACTCTTCAAACCTATGTATTGATATCTCTCAGTAAGTGAGTCAATTGGGTGTAAAGCGGCCTAAACACAGCCGTGAAAAGCAGCTAAACTCCATTATAAAAATAAATTACTTTTCAAAACCCGTGAAACAAAGACAGTGAAAGTGAGAGAAACTCTTACAAAATTCGTTCAGGGGCTGTGATGCAACCTGGATTGACCATATCTAGACCCACAGCTGATTGAGACATAAGGGTGGACACTCTTGGGGCTGAGAGGTTTGGTGAGGTTGCGTGAGCCAACGCAGACCCTTTAAAGTAATACTGCATGGTACCCATCCCATGGGTCCCAAATCTCCAGGTTCAAGGGCATCTTCCTACGTCGAAAACATGCATGAGAAACCCAGAAGATGGTACACCGTGTGATCGGGAAAGGTTTCTAAAACGCACCTCATTTCTCATCTCCTTGTGCTCGGGTTCGCCATTCCAGCCGCTTTACTAGCCATCTCCCTCCTCAGAGAATCAGCACCTTTAATCTCCTGTTCCGTACAGGTTGCAATTTGTCCTGAGGATGAACGGGAAGAGGGGAACCAATGAGAGACTAGCTCTAGGGGTTGGGACAGGCACAGGTCACTCTATTTTCCCATCAGGAAGAAGAATTAACCACAAGCTCAGCCTGCCCCCCAGAACCAGAAGAGGGCCTGAAGCAATCCTGCATTTTGCGGCCAGCTCCCGAAAAAGCGACTGGAAAAATGGAGCTCAGAGGCACTGCAATAAACAAACCTGCAGAGTTATAAACAATAACTCTCGTCCACAAATATATTGAGGGAAGGCAACGAAGAGGCTTTGAAAGCAAGGCAGAATTGCAGGAAACAGATTTCAGGAGGTAGATTCGAATCGCCTTGAAAGCACATGAAAAGCGGCCAAACGTGGACAATGATGCCCTTGGCCAAAAAGGGCGTATGCGTTTTTTCCTGAATATATTCAGGAAAAAACGCATACGCCCTTTTTGGCCAACCAAGCCACGTGGAAAGGCAAATCAGCGCTCCAAAGAAGTCTCGCTTCCCAGCGGGCAAAAGGGCCATGCGGAAAAAAGTGTCCAAACCAGAAATGCAGGACCGGCCATGGAGAAATGGGAGCCTTGCTACGCTGATGGGCGGGATGTAAATTGCCAACAGCCACTCTGGAGAAGTGTACGGTGTGTCCTGAAACATCTAAAAAACACAGCTTGGAGAGCATAGGGCACTTCCACTCATGGGCGTATACATTGGGAAAACTAAAAATCAGCAAGACACAGGCACCCCAAAGTTTAGGGCTGCTCTGTTGACAAGAACCCCCACTTCATTACACCTTAAATATCCTAGGAAAGAGAAAAGTGGATAAAGAACTTGTGGTCCTCATGTACAATGGAATATCACTCAGCCATGAAATCCACGTCATAAGGCTAGTAGCAGCACGATGAGTGGATTTAGGTACGACGATTCTAAATGAAATAAGTCACACAGAAAAAGACACTTATCATAAGATATCACTTATAGAGGGAATGTAAAAACCGCTACACTTGAACTGAATTACAAAACAGAACAGAGTCACACGTTTAGAAAACACACTATGGTTGCTGAACGGGAAAGGTGAGGTGGGGTGATGCATAAATCAAGGGTTTCAAATTATCTCAGATATCGTTCCATAAACCCAATATGTAGTAGACAAGACCTACTCCTTGCTCAGTGAACTGGCCTCAACACCCCCTATTCACCGCACAAGAATATATCTGACTAGTAAGACTCTTCAAACCTATGTATTGATATCTCTCAGTAAGTGAGTCAATTGGGTGTAAAGCGGCCTAAACACAGCCGTGAAAAGCAGCTAAACTCCATTATAAAAATAAATTACTTTTCAAAACCCGTGAAACAAAGACAGTGAAAGTGAGAGAAACTCTTACAAAATTCGTTCAGGGGCTGTGATGCAACCTGGATTGACCATATCTAGACCCACAGCTGATTGAGACATAAGGGTGGACACTCTTGGGGCTGAGAGGTTTGGTGAGGTTGCGTGAGCCAACGCAGACCCTTTAAAGTAATACTGCATGGTACCCATCCCATGGGTCCCAAATCTCCAGGTTCAAGGGCATCTTCCTACGTCGAAAACATGCATGAGAAACCCAGAAGATGGTACACCGTGTGATCGGGAAAGGTTTCTAAAACGCACCTCATTTCTCATCTCCTTGTGCTCGGGTTCGCCATTCCAGCCGCTTTACTAGCCATCTCCCTCCTCAGAGAATCAGCACCTTTAATCTCCTGTTCCGTACAGGTTGCAATTTGTCCTGAGGATGAACGGGAAGAGGGGAACCAATGAGAGACTAGCTCTAGGGGTTGGGACAGGCACAGGTCACTCTATTTTCCCATCAGGAAGAAGAATTAACCACAAGCTCAGCCTGCCCCCCAGAACCAGAAGAGGGCCTGAAGCAATCCTGCATTTTGCGGCCAGCTCCCGAAAAAGCGACTGGAAAAATGGAGCTCAGAGGCACTGCAATAAACAAACCTGCAGAGTTATAAACAATAACTCTCGTCCACAAATATATTGAGGGAAGGCAACGAAGAGGCTTTGAAAGCAAGGCAGAATTGCAGGAAACAGATTTCAGGAGGTAGATTCGAATCGCCTTGAAAGCACATGAAAAGCGGCCAAACGTGGACAATGATGCCCTTGGCCAAAAAGGGCGTATGCGTTTTTTCCTGAATATATTCAGGAAAAAACGCATACGCCCTTTTTGGCCAACCAAGCCACCTGGAAAGGCAAATCAGCGCTCCAAAGAAGTCTCGCTTCCCAGCGGGCAAAAGGGCCATGCGGAAAAAAGTGTCCAAACCAGAAATGCAGGACCGGCCATGGAGAAATGGGAGCCTTGCTACGCTGATGGGCGGGATGTAAATTGCCAACAGCCACTCTGGAGAAGTGTACGGTGTGTCCTGAAACATCTAAAAAACACAGCTTGGAGAGCATAGGGCACTTCCACTCATGGGCGTATACATTGGGAAAACTAAAAATCAGCAAGACACAGGCACCCCAAAGTTTAGGGCTGCTCTGTTGACAAGAACCCCCACTTCATTACACCTTAAATATCCTAGGAAAGAGAAAAGTGGATAAAGAACTTGTGGTCCTCATGTACAATGGAATATCACTCAGCCATGAAATCCACGTCATAAGGCTAGTAGCAGCACGATGAGTGGATTTAGGTACGACGATTCTAAATGAAATAAGTCACACAGAAAAAGACACTTATCATAAGATATCACTTATAGAGGGAATGTAAAAACCGCTACACTTGAACTGAATTACAAAACAGAACAGAGTCACACGTTTAGAAAACACACTATGGTTGCTGAACGGGAAAGGTGAGGTGGGGTGATGCATAAATCAAGGGTTTCAAATTATCTCAGATACCGTTCCATAAACCCAATATGTAGTAGACAAGACCTACTCCTTGCTCAGTGAACTGGCCTCAACACCCCCTATTCACCGCACAAGAATATATCTGACTAGTAAGACTCTTCAAACCTATGTATTGATATCTCTCTGTAAGTGAGTCAATTGGGTGTAAAGCGGCCTAAACACAGCCGTGAAAAGCAGCTAAACTCCATTATAAAAATAAATTACTTTTCAAAACCCGTGAAACAAAGACAGTGAAAGCGAGAGAAACTCTTACAAAATTCGTTCAGGGGCTGTGATGCAACCTGGATTGACCATATCTAGACCCACAGCTGATTGAGACATAAGGGTGGACACTCTTGGGGCTGAGAGGTTTGGTGAGGTTGCGTGAGCCAACGCAGACCCTTTAAAGTAATACTGCATGGTACCCATCCCATGGGTCCCAAATCTCCAGGTTCAAGGGCATCTTCCTACGTCGAAAACATGCATGAGAAACCCAGAAGATGGTACACCGTGTGATCGGGAAAGGTTTCTAAAACGCACCTCATTTCTCATCTCCTTGTGCTCGGGTTCGCCATTCCAGCCGCTTTACTAGCCTTCTCCCTCCTCAGAGAATCAGCACCTTTAATCTCCTGTTCCGTACAGGTTGCAATTTGTCCTGAGGATGAACGGGAAGAGGGGAACCAATGAGAGACTAGCTCTAGGGGTTGGGACAGGCACAGGTCACTCTATTTTCCCATCAGGAAGAAGAATTAACCACAAGCTCAGCCTGCCCCCCAGAACCAGAAGAGGGCCTGAAGCAATCCTGCATTTTGCGGCCAGCTCCCGAAAAAGCGACTGGAAAAATGGAGCTCAGAGGCACTGCAATAAACAAACCTGCAGAGTTATAAAGGATAACTCTCGTCCACAAATATATTGAGGGAAGGCAACGAAGAGGCTTTGAAAGCAAGGCAGAATTGCAGGAAACAGATTTCAGGAGGTAGATTCGAATCGCCTTGAAAGCACATGAAAAGCGGCCAAACGTGGACAATGATGCCCTTGGCCAAAAAGGGCGTATGCGTTTTTTCCTGAATATATTCAGGAAAAAACGCATACGCCCTTTTTGGCCAACCAAGCCACCTGGAAAGGCAAATCAGCGCTCCAAAGAAGTCTCGCTTCCCAGCGGGCAAAAGGGCCATGCGGAAAAAAGTGTCCAAACCAGAAATGCAGGACCGGCCATGGAGAAATGGGAGCCTTGCTACGCTGATGGGCGGGATGTAAATTGCCAACAGCCACTCTGGAGAAGTGTACGGTGTGTCCTGAAACATCTAAAAAACACAGCTTGGAGAGCATAGGGCACTTCCACTCATGGGCGTATACATTGGGAAAACTAAAAATCAGCAAGACACAGGCACCCCAAAGTTTAGGGCTGCTCTGTTGACAAGAACCCCCACTTCATTACACCTTAAATATCCTAGGAAAGAGAAAAGTGGATAAAGAACTTGTGGTCCTCATGTACAATGGAATATCACTCAGCCATGAAATCCACGTCATAAGGCTAGTAGCAGCACGATGAGTGGATTTAGGTACGACGATTCTAAATGAAATAAGTCACACAGAAAAAGACACTTATCATAAGATATCACTTATAGAGGGAATGTAAAAACCGCTACACTTGAACTGAATTACAAAACAGAACAGAGTCACACGTTTAGAAAACACACTATGGTTGCTGAACGGGAAAGGTGAGGTGGGGTGATGCATAAATCAAGGGTTTCAAATTATCTCAGATACCGTTCCATAAACCCAATATGTAGTAGACAAGACCTACTCCTTGCTCAGTGAACTGGCCTCAACACCCCCTATTCACCGCACAAGAATATATCTGACTAGTAAGACTCTTCAAACCTATGTATTGATATCTCTCTGTAAGTGAGTCAATTGGGTGTAAAGCGGCCTAAACACAGCCGTGAAAAGCAGCTAAACTCCATTATAAAAATAAATTACTTTTCAAAACCCGTGAAACAAAGACAGTGAAAGCGAGAGAAACTCTTACAAAATTCGTTCAGGGGCTGTGATGCAACCTGGATTGACCATATCTAGACCCACAGCTGATTGAGACATAAGGGTGGACACTCTTGGGGCTGAGAGGTTTGGTGAGGTTGCGTGAGCCAACGCAGACCCTTTAAAGTAATACTGCATGGTACCCATCCCATGGGTCCCAAATCTCCAGGTTCAAGGGCATCTTCCTACGTCGAAAACATGCATGAGAAACCCAGAAGATGGTACACCGTGTGATCGGGAAAGGTTTCTAAAACGCACCTCATTTCTCATCTCCTTGTGCTCGGGTTCGCCATTCCAGCCGCTTTACTAGCCATCTCCCTCCTCAGAGAATCAGCACCTTTAATCTCCTGTTCCGTACAGGTTGCAATTTGTCCTGAGGATGAACGGGAAGAGGGGAACCAATGAGAGACTAGCTCTAGGGGTTGGGACAGGCACAGGTCACTCTATTTTCCCATCAGGAAGAAGAATTAACCACAAGCTCAGCCTGCCCCCCAGAACCAGAAGAGGGCCTGAAGCAATCCTGCATTTTGCGGCCAGCTCCCGAAAAAGCGACTGGAAAAATGGAGCTCAGAGGCACTGCAATAAACAAACCTGCAGAGTTATAAACGATAACTCTCGTCCACAAATATATTGAGGGAAGGCAACGAAGAGGCTTTGAAAGCAAGGCAGAATTGCATGAAACAGATTTCAGGAGGTAGATTCGAATCGCCTTGAAAGCACATGAAAAGCGGCCAAACGTGGACAATGATGCCCTTGGCCAAAAAGGGCGTATGCGTTTTTTCCTGAATATATTCAGGAAAAAACGCATACGCCCTTTTTGGCCAACCAAGCCACGTGGAAAGGCAAATCAGCGCTCCAAAGAAGTCTCGCTTCCCAGCGGGCAAAAGGGCCATGCGGAAAAAAGTGTCCAAACCAGAAATGCAGGACCGGCCATGGAGAAATGGGAGCCTTGCTACGCTGATGGGCGGGATGTAAATTGCCAACAGCCACTCTGGAGAAGTGTACGGTGTGTCCTGAAACATCTAAAAAACACAGCTTGGAGAGCATAGGGCACTTCCACTCATGGGCGTATACATTGGGAAAACTAAAAATCAGCAAGACACAGGCACCCCAAAGTTTAGGGCTGCTCTGTTGACAAGAACCCCCACTTCATTACACCTTAAATATCCTAGGAAAGAGAAAAGTGGATAAAGAACTTGTGGTCCTCATGTACAATGGAATATCACTCAGCCATGAAATCCACGTCATAAGGCTAGTAGCAGCACGATGAGTGGATTTAGGTACGACGATTCTAAATGAAATAAGTCACACAGAAAAAGACACTTATCATAAGATATCACTTATAGAGGGAATGTAAAAACCGCTACACTTGAACTGAATTACAAAACAGAACAGAGTCACACGTTTAGAAAACACACTATGGTTGCTGAACGGGAAAGGTGAGGTGGGGTGATGCATAAATCAAGGGTTTCAAATTATCTCAGATATCGTTCCATAAACCCAATATGTAGTAGACAAGACCTACTCCTTGCTCAGTGAACTGGCCTCAACACCCCCTATTCACCGCACAAGAATATATCTGACTAGTAAGACTCTTCAAACCTATGTATTGATATCTCTCTGTAAGTGAGTCAATTGGGTGTAAAGCGGCCTAAACACTGCCGTGAAAAGCAGCTAAACCCCATTATAAAAATAAATTACTTTTCAAAACCCGTGAAACAAAGACAGTGAAAGAGAGAGAAATTCTTACAATATTCGTTCAGGGGCTGTGATGCAACCTGGATTGACCATATCTAGACCCACAGCTGATTGAGACATAAGGGTGGACACTCTTGGGGCTGAGAGTTTCGGTGAGGTTGCGTGAGCCAACGCAGACCCTTTAAAGTAATACTGCATGGTACCCATCCCATGGGTCCCAAATCTCCAGGTTCAAGGGCATCTTCCTACGTCGAAAACATGCATGAGAAACCCAGAAGTTGGTACACCGTGTGATCGGGAAAGGTTTCTAAAACGCACCGCATTTCTCATCTCCTTGTGCTCGGGTTCGCCATTCCAGCTGCTTTACTAGGCATCTCCCTCCTTAGAGAATCAGCACCTTTAATCTCCTGTTCCGTACAGGTTGCAATTTGTCCTGAGGATGAACGGGAAGAGGGGAACCAATGAGAGACTAGCTCTAGGGGTTGGGACAGGCACAGGTCACTCTATTTTCCCATCAGGAAGAAGAATTAACCACAAGCTCAGCCTGACCCCCAGAACCAGAAGAGGGCCTGAAGCAATCCTGCACTTTTGCGGCCAGCTCCCGAAAAAGCGACTGGTTAAAATGGAGCTCAGAGGCACTGCAATAAACAAACCTGCAGAGTTATAAACGATAACTCTCGTCCACAAATATATTGAGGGAAGGCAACGAAGAGGCTTTGAAAGCAAGGCAGAATTGCAGGAAACAGATTTCAGGAGGTAGATTCGAATCGCCTTGAAAGCACATGAAAAGCGGCAAAACGTGGACAATGATGCCCTTGGCCAAGAAGGGCGTATGCGTTTTTTCCTGAATATATTCAGGAAAAAACGCATACGCCCTTTTTGGCCAATCAAGCCTCCTGGAAAGGCAAATCAGCGCTCCAAAGAAGTCTCGCTTCCCAGCGGGCAAAAGGGCCATGCGGAAAAAAGTGTCCAAACCAGAAATGCAGGACCGGCCATGGAGAAATGGGAGCCTTGCTACGCTGATGGGCGGGATGTAAATTGCCAACAGCCACTCTGGAGAAGTGTACGGTGTGTCCTGAAACATCTAAAAAACACAGCTTGGAGAGCATAGGGCACTTCCACTCATGGGCGTATAAATTGGGAAAACTAAAAATCAGCAAGACACAGGCACCCCAAAGTTTAGGGCTGCTCTGTTGACAAGAACCCCCACTTCATTACACCTTAAATATCCTAGGAAAGAGAAAAGTGGATAAAGAACTTGTGGTCCTCATGTACAATGGAATATCACTCAGCCATGAAATCCACGTCATAAGGCTAGTAGCAGCACGATGAGTGGATTTAGGTACGACGATTCTAAATGAAATAAGTCACACAGAAAAAGACACTTATCATAAGATATCACTTATAGAGGGAATGTAAAAACCGCTACACATGAACTGAATTACAAAACAGAACAGAGTCACACGTTTAGAAAACACACTATGGTTGCTGAACGGGAAAGGTGAGGTGGGGTGATGCATAAATCAAGGGTTTCAAATTATCTCAGATACCGTTCCATAAACCCAATATGTAGTAGACAAGACCTACTCCTTGCTCAGTGAACTGGCCTCAACACCCCCTATTCACCGCACAAGAATATATCTGACTAGTAAGAATCTTCAAACCTTTGTTTTGATATCTCTCTGTAAGTGAGTCAATTGGGTGTAAAGCGGCCTAAACACAGCCGTGAAAAGCAGCTAAACCCCATTATAAAAATAAATTACTTTTCAAAACCCGTGAAACAAAGACAGTGAAAGAGAGAGAAACTCTTACAAAATTAGTTCAGGGGCTGTGATGCAACCTGGATTGACCATATCTAGACCCACAGCTGATTGAGACATAAGGGTGGACA
The DNA here is from genome assembly GCF_949987535.1 of Balaenoptera acutorostrata. Classification (NCBI taxonomy): domain Eukaryota; kingdom Metazoa; phylum Chordata; class Mammalia; order Artiodactyla; family Balaenopteridae; genus Balaenoptera; species Balaenoptera acutorostrata. The sequence continues at coordinate 363,010 of NW_026645570.1, forward strand.
CTCTTGGGGCTGAGAGGTTTGGTGAGGTTGCGTGAGCCAACGCAGACCCTTTAAAGTAATACTGCATGGTACCCATCCCATGGGTCCCAAATCTCCAGGTTCAAGGGCATCTTCCTACGTCGAAAATATGCATGAGAAACCCAGAAGATGGTACACCGTGTGATCGGGAAAGGTTTCTAAAACGCACCTCATTTCTCATCTCCTTGTGCTCGGGTTCGCCATTCCAGCCGCTTTACTAGCCATCTCCCTCCTTAGAGAATCAGCACCTTTAATCTCCTGTTCCGTACAGGTTGCAATTTGTCCTGAGGATGAACGGGAAGATGGGAACCAATGAGAGACTAGCTCTAGGGGTTGGGACAGGCACAGGTCACTCTATTTTCCCATCAGGAAGAAGAATTAACCACAAGCTCAGCCTGCCCCCCAGAACAAGAAGAGGGCCTGAAGCAATCCTGCACTTTTGCGGCCAGCTCCCGAAAAAGCGACTGGAAAAATGGAGCTCAGAGCCACTGCAATAAACAAACCTGCAGAGTTATTAACGTTAACTCTCGTCCACAAATATATTGAGGGAAGGCAACGAAGAGGCTTTGAAAGCAAGGCAGAATTGCAGGAAACAGATTTCAGGAGGTAGATTCGAATCGCCTTGAAAGCACATGAAAAGCGGCCAAACGTGGACAATGATGCCCTTGGCCAAAAAGGGCGTATGCGTTTTTTCCTGAATATATTCAGGAAAAAACGCATACGCCCTTTTTGGCCAACCAAGCCACCTGGAAAGGCAAATCAGCGCTCCAAAGAAGTCTCGCTTCCCAGCGGGCAAAAGGGCCATGCGGAAAAAAGTGTCCAAACCAGAAATGCAGGACCGGCCATGGAGAAATGGGAGCCTTGCTACGCTGATGGGCGGGATGTAAATTGCCAACAGCCACTCTGGAGAAGTGCACGGTGTGTCCTGAAACATCTAAAAAATACAGCTTGGAGAGCATAGGGCACTTCCACTCATGGGCGTATAAATTGGGAAAACTAAAAATCAGCAAGACACAGGCACCCCAAAGTTTAGGGCTGCTCTGTTGACAAGAACCCCCACTTCATTATACCTTAAATATCCTAGGAAAGAGAAAAGTGGATAAAGAACTTGTGGTCCTCATGTACAATGGAATATCACTCAGCCATGAAATCCACGTCATAAGGCTAGTAGCAGCACGATGAGTGGATTTAGGTACGACGATTCTAAATGAAATAAGTCACACAGAAAAAGACACTTATCATAAGATATCACTTATAGAGGGAATGTAAAAACCGCTACACTTGAACTGAATTACAAAACAGAACAGAGTCACACGTTTAGAAAACACACTATGGCTGCTGAACGGGAAAGGTGAGGTGGGGTGATGCATAAATCAAGGGTTTCAAATTATCTCAGATACCGTTCCATAAACCCAATATGTAGTAGACAAGACCTACTCCTTGCTCAGTGAACTGGCCTCAACACCCCCTATTCACCGCACAAGAATATATCTGACTACTAAGAATCTTCAAACCTATGTATTGATATCTCTCTGTAAGTGAGTCAATTGGGTGTAAAGCGGCCTAAACACAGCCGTGAAAAGCAGCTAAACCCCATTATAAAAATAAATTACTTTTCAAAACCCGTGAAACAAAGACAGTGAAAGAGAGAAACTCTTACAAAATTCGTTCAGGGGCTGTGATGCAACCTGGATTGACCATATCTAGACCCACAGTTGATTGAGACATAAGGGTGGACACTCTTGGGGCTGAGAGGTTTGGTGAGGTTGCGTGAGCCAACGCAGACCCTTTAAAGTAATACTGCATGGTACCCATCCCATGGGTCCCAAATCTCCAGGTTCAAGGGCATCTTCCTACGTCGAAAACATGCATGAGAAACTAGAAGATGGTACACCGTGTGATCGGGAAAGGTTTCTAAAACGCCCCTCATTTCTCATCTCCTTGTGCTCGGGTTCACCATTCCAGCCGCTTTACTAGCCATCTCCCTCCTTGGAGAATCAGCACCTTTAATCTCCTGTTCCGTACAGGTTGCAATTTGTCCTGAGGATGAACGGGAAGAGGGGAACCAATGAGAGACTAGCTCTAGGGGTTGGGACAGGCACAGGTCACTCTATTTTCCCATCAGGAAGAAGAATTAACCACAAGCTCAGCCTGCCCCCCAGAACCAGAAGAGGGCCTGAAGCAATCCTGCACTTTTGCGGCCAGCTCCCAAAAAAGTGACTGGAAAAATGGAGCTCAGGGGCACTGTAATAAACAAACCTGCAGAGTTATAAACGATAACTCTCGTCCACAAATATATTGAGGGAAGGCAACGAAGAGGCTTTGAAAGCAAGGCAGAATTGCAGGAAACAGATTTCAGGAGGTAGATTCGAATCGCCTTGAAAGCACATGAAAAGCGGCAAAACGTGGACAATGATGCCCTTGGCCAAAAAGGGCGTATGCGTTTTTTCCTGAATATATTCAGGAAAAAACGCATACGCCCTTTTTGGCCAACCAAGCCACCTGGAAAGGCCAATCAGCGCTCCAAAGAAGTCTCGCTTCCCAGCGGGCAAAAGGGCCATGCGGAAAAAAGTGTCCAAACCAGAAATGCAGGACCGGCCATGGAGAAATGGGAGCCTTGCTACGCTGATGGGCGGGATGTAAATTGCCAACAGCCACTCTGGAGAAGTGTACGGTGTGTCCTGAAACATCTAAAAAACACAGCTTGGAGAGCATAGGGCACTTCCACTCATGGGCGTATAAATTGGGAAAACTAAAAATCAGCAAGACACAGGCACCCCAAAGTTTAGGGCTGCTCTGTTGACAAGAACCCCCACTTCATTACACCTTAAATATCCTAGGAAAGAGAAAAGTGGATACAGAACTTGTGGTCCTCATGTACAATGGAATATCACTCAGCCATGAAATCCACGTCATAAGGCTAGTAGCAGCACGATGAGTGGATTTAGATATGACGATTCTAAATGAAATAAGTCACACAGAAAAAGACACTTATCATAAGATATCACTTATAGAGGGAATGTAAAAACCGCTACACTTGAACTGAATTACAAAACAGAACAGAGTCACACGTTTAGAAAACACACTATGGCTGCTGAACGGGAACGGTGAGGTGGGCTGATGCATAAATCAAGGGTTTCAAATTAGCTCAGATACCGTTCCATAAACCCAATATGTACTAGACAAGACCTACTCCTTGCTCAGTGAACTGGCCTCAACACCCCCTATTCACCGCACAAGAATATATCTGACTAGTAAGAATCTTCAAACCTATGTATTGATATCTCTCTGTAAGTGAGTCAATTGGGTGTAAAGCGGCCTAAACACTGCCGTGAAAAGCAGCTAAACCCCATTATAAAAATAAATTACTTTTCAAAACCCGTGAAACAAAGACAGTGAAAGAGAGAGAAATTCTTACAATATTCGTTCAGGGGCTGTGATGCAACCTGGATTGACCATATCTAGACCCACAGCTGATTGAGACATAAGGGTGGACACTCTTGGGGCTGAGAGTTTCGGTGAGGTTGCGTGAGCCAACGCAGACCCTTTAAAGTAATACTGCATGGTACCCATCCCATGGGTCCCAAATCTCCAGGTTCAAGGGCATCTTCCTACGTCGAAAACATGCATGAGAAACCCAGAAGTTGGTACACCGTGTGATCGGGAAAGGTTTCTAAAACGCACCGCATTTCTCATCTCCTTGTGCTCGGGTTCGCCATTCCAGCTGCTTTACTAGGCATCTCCCTCCTTAGAGAATCAGCACCTTTAATCTCCTGTTCCGTACAGGTTGCAATTTGTCCTGAGGATGAACGGGAAGAGGGGAACCAATGAGAGACTAGCTCTAGGGGTTGGGACAGGCACAGGTCACTCTATTTTCCCATCAGGAAGAAGAATTAACCACAAGCTCAGCCTGACCCCCAGAACCAGAAGAGGGCCTGAAGCAATCCTGCACTTTTGCGGCCAGCTCCCGAAAAAGCGACTGGTTAAAATGGAGCTCAGAGGCACTGCAATAAACAAACCTGCAGAGTTATAAACGATAACTCTCGTCCACAAATATATTGAGGGAAGGCAACGAAGAGGCTTTGAAAGCAAGGCAGAATTGCAGGAAACAGATTTCAGGAGGTAGATTCGAATCGCCTTGAAAGCACATGAAAAGCGGCAAAACGTGGACAATGATGCCCTTGGCCAAGAAGGGCGTATGCGTTTTTTCCTGAATATATTCAGGAAAAAACGCATACGCCCTTTTTGGCCAATCAAGCCTCCTGGAAAGGCAAATCAGCGCTCCAAAGAAGTCTCGCTTCCCAGCGGGCAAAAGGGCCATGCGGAAAAAAGTGTCCAAACCAGAAATGCAGGACCGGCCATGGAGAAATGGGAGCCTTGCTACGCTGATGGGCGGGATGTAAATTGCCAACAGCCACTCTGGAGAAGTGTACGGTGTGTCCTGAAACATCTAAAAAACACAGCTTGGAGAGCATAGGGCACTTCCACTCATGGGCGTATAAATTGGGAAAACTAAAAATCAGCAAGACACAGGCACCCCAAAGTTTAGGGCTGCTCTGTTGACAAGAACCCCCACTTCATTACACCTTAAATATCCTAGGAAAGAGAAAAGTGGATAAAGAACTTGTGGTCCTCATGTACAATGGAATATCACTCAGCCATGAAATCCACGTCATAAGGCTAGTAGCAGCACGATGAGTGGATTTAGGTACGACGATTCTAAATGAAATAAGTCACACAGAAAAAGACACTTATCATAAGATATCACTTATAGAGGGAATGTAAAAACCGCTACACATGAACTGAATTACAAAACAGAACAGAGTCACACGTTTAGAAAACACACTATGGTTGCTGAACGGGAAAGGTGAGGTGGGGTGATGCATAAATCAAGGGTTTCAAATTATCTCAGATACCGTTCCATAAACCCAATATGTAGTAGACAAGACCTACTCCTTGCTCAGTGAACTGGCCTCAACACCCCCTATTCACCGCACAAGAATATATCTGACTAGTAAGAATCTTCAAACCTTTGTTTTGATATCTCTCTGTAAGTGAGTCAATTGGGTGTAAAGCGGCCTAAACACAGCCGTGAAAAGCAGCTAAACCCCATTATAAAAATAAATTACTTTTCAAAACCCGTGAAACAAAGACAGTGAAAGAGAGAGAAACTCTTACAAAATTAGTTCAGGGGCTGTGATGCAACCTGGATTGACCATATCTAGACCCACAGCTGATTGAGACATAAGGGTGGACACTCTTGGGGCTGAGAGGTTTGGTGAGGTTGCGTGAGCCAACGCAGACCCTTTAAAGTAATACTGCATGGTACCCATCCCATGGGTCCCAAATCTCCAGGTTCAAGGGCATCTTCCTACGTCGAAAATATGCATGAGAAACCCAGAAGATGGTACACCGTGTGATCGGGAAAGGTTTCTAAAACGCACCTCATTTCTCATCTCCTTGTGCTCGGGTTCGCCATTCCAGCCGCTTTACTAGCCATCTCCCTCCTTAGAGAATCAGCACCTTTAATCTCCTGTTCCGTACAGGTTGCAATTTGTCCTGAGGATGAACGGGAAGATGGGAACCAATGAGAGACTAGCTCTAGGGGTTGGGACAGGCACAGGTCACTCTATTTTCCCATCAGGAAGAAGAATTAACCACAAGCTCAGCCTGCCCCCCAGAACAAGAAGAGGGCCTGAAGCAATCCTGCACTTTTGCGGCCAGCTCCCGAAAAAGCGACTGGAAAAATGGAGCTCAGAGCCACTGCAATAAACAAACCTGCAGAGTTATTAACGTTAACTCTCGTCCACAAATATATTGAGGGAAGGCAACGAAGAGGCTTTGAAAGCAAGGCAGAATTGCAGGAAACAGATTTCAGGAGGTAGATTCGAATCGCCTTGAAAGCACATGAAAAGCGGCCAAACGTGGACAATGATGCCCTTGGCCAAAAAGGGCGTATGCGTTTTTTCCTGAATATATTCAGGAAAAAACGCATACGCCCTTTTTGGCCAACCAAGCCACCTGGAAAGGCAAATCAGCGCTCCAAAGAAGTCTCGCTTCCCAGCGGGCAAAAGGGCCATGCGGAAAAAAGTGTCCAAACCAGAAATGCAGGACCGGCCATGGAGAAATGGGAGCCTTGCTACGCTGATGGGCGGGATGTAAATTGCCAACAGCCACTCTGGAGAAGTGCACGGTGTGTCCTGAAACATCTAAAAAATACAGCTTGGAGAGCATAGGGCACTTCCACTCATGGGCGTATAAATTGGGAAAACTAAAAATCAGCAAGACACAGGCACCCCAAAGTTTAGGGCTGCTCTGTTGACAAGAACCCCCACTTCATTATACCTTAAATATCCTAGGAAAGAGAAAAGTGGATAAAGAACTTGTGGTCCTCATGTACAATGGAATATCACTCAGCCATGAAATCCACGTCATAAGGCTAGTAGCAGCACGATGAGTGGATTTAGGTACGACGATTCTAAATGAAATAAGTCACACAGAAAAAGACACTTATCATAAGATATCACTTATAGAGGGAATGTAAAAACCGCTACACTTGAACTGAATTACAAAACAGAACAGAGTCACACGTTTAGAAAACACACTATGGCTGCTGAACGGGAAAGGTGAGGTGGGGTGATGCATAAATCAAGGGTTTCAAATTATCTCAGATACCGTTCCATAAACCCAATATGTAGTAGACAAGACCTACTCCTTGCTCAGTGAACTGGCCTCAACACCCCCTATTCACCGCACAAGAATATATCTGACTACTAAGAATCTTCAAACCTATGTATTGATATCTCTCTGTAAGTGAGTCAATTGGGTGTAAAGCGGCCTAAACACAGCCGTGAAAAGCAGCTAAACCCCATTATAAAAATAAATTACTTTTCAAAACCCGTGAAACAAAGACAGTGAAAGAGAGAAACTCTTACAAAATTCGTTCAGGGGCTGTGATGCAACCTGGATTGACCATATCTAGACCCACAGTTGATTGAGACATAAGGGTGGACACTCTTGGGGCTGAGAGGTTTGGTGAGGTTGCGTGAGCCAACGCAGACCCTTTAAAGTAATACTGCATGGTACCCATCCCATGGGTCCCAAATCTCCAGGTTCAAGGGCATCTTCCTACGTCGAAAACATGCATGAGAAACCCAGAAGATGGTACACCGTGTGATCGGGAAAGGTTTCTAAAACGCCCCTCATTTCTCATCTCCTTGTGCTCGGGTTCACCATTCCAGCCGCTTTACTAGCCATCTCCCTCCTTGGAGAATCAGCACCTTTAATCTCCTGTTCCGTACAGGTTGCAATTTGTCCTGAGGATGAACGGGAAGAGGGGAACCAATGAGAGACTAGCTCTAGGGGTTGGGACAGGCACAGGTCACTCTATTTTCCCATCAGGAAGAAGAATTAACCACAAGCTCAGCCTGCCCCCCAGAACCAGAAGAGGGCCTGAAGCAATCCTGCACTTTTGCGGCCAGCTCCCAAAAAAGTGACTGGAAAAATGGAGCTCAGGGGCACTGTAATAAACAAACCTGCAGAGTTATAAACGATAACTCTCGTCCACAAATATATTGAGGGAAGGCAACGAAGAGGCTTTGAAAGCAAGGCAGAATTGCAGGAAACAGATTTCAGGAGGTAGATTCGAATCGCCTTGAAAGCACATGAAAAGCGGCAAAACGTGGACAATGATGCCCTTGGCCAAAAAGGGCGTATGCGTTTTTTCCTGAATATATTCAGGAAAAAACGCATACGCCCTTTTTGGCCAACCAAGCCACCTGGAAAGGCCAATCAGCGCTCCAAAGAAGTCTCGCTTCCCAGCGGGCAAAAGGGCCATGCGGAAAAAAGTGTCCAAACCAGAAATGCAGGACCGGCCATGGAGAAATGGGAGCCTTGCTACGCTGATGGGCGGGATGTAAATTGCCAACAGCCACTCTGGAGAAGTGTACGGTGTGTCCTGAAACATCTAAAAAACACAGCTTGGAGAGCATAGGGCACTTCCACTCATGGGCGTATAAATTGGGAAAACTAAAAATCAGCAAGACACAGGCACCCCAAAGTTTAGGGCTGCTCTGTTGACAAGAACCTCCACTTCATTACACCTTAAATATCCTAGGAAAGAGAAAAGTGGATAAAGAACTTGTGGTCTTCATGTAAAATGGAATATCACTCAGCCATGAAATCCACGTCATAAGGCTAGTAGCAGCACGATGAGTGGATTTAGGTACGACGATTCTAAATGAAATAAGTCACACAGAAAAAGACACTTATCATAAGATATCACTTATAGAGGGAATGTAAAAACCGCTACACTTGAACTGAATTACAAAACAGAACAGAGTCACACGTTTAGAAAACACACTATGGCTGCTGAACGGGAAAGGTGAGGTGGGGTGATGCATAAATCAAGGGTTTCAAATTAGCTCAGATACCGTTCCATAAACCCAATATGTAGTAGACAAGACCTACTCCTTGCTCAGTGAACTGGCCTCAACACCCCCTATTCACCGCACAAGAATATATCTGACTAGTAAGAATCTTCAAACTTATGTATTGATATCTCTCTGTAAGTGAGTCAATTGGGTGTAAAGCGGCCTAAACACAGCCGTGAAAAGCAGCTAAACCCCATTATAAAAATAAATTACTTTTCAAAACCCGTGAAACAAAGACAGTGAAAGAGAGAGAAATTCTTACAAAATTCGTTCAGGGGCTGTGATGCAACCTGGATTGACCATATCTAGACCCACAGCTGATTGAGACATAAGGGTGGACACTCTTGGGGCTGAGAGTTTTGGTGAGGTTGCGTGAGCCAACGCAGACCCTTTCAAGTAATACTGCATGGTACCCATCCCATGGGTCCCAAATCTCCAGGTTCAAGGGCATCTTCCTACGTCGAAAACATGCATGAGAAACCCAGAAGATGGTACACCGTGTGATCGGGAAAGGTTTCTAAAACGCCCCTCATTTCTCATCTCCTTGTGCTCGGGTTCGCCATTCCAGCCGCTTTACTAGCCATCTCCCTCCTTGGAGAATCAGCACCTTTAATCTCCTGTTCCGTACAGGTTGCAATTTGTCCTGAGGATGAACGGGAAGAGGGGAACCAATGAGAGACTAGCTCTAGGGGTTGGGACAGGCACAGGTCACTCTATTTTCCCATCAGGAAGAAGAATTAACCACAAGCTCAGCCTGCCCCCCAGAACCAGAAGAGGGCCTGAAGCAATCCTGCACTTTTGCGGCCAGCTCCCAAAAAAGTGACTGGAAAAATGGAGCTCAGGGGCACTGTAATAAACAAACCTGCAGAGTTATAAACGATAACTCTCGTCCACAAATATATTGAGGGAAGGCAACGAAGAGGCTTTGAAAGCAAGGCAGAATTGCAGGAAACAGATTTCAGGAGGTAGATTCGAATCGCCTTGAAAGCACATGAAAAGCGGCAAAACGTGGACAATGATGCCCTTGGCCAAAAAGGGCGTATGCGTTTTTTCCTGAATATATTCAGGAAAAAACGCATACGCCCTTTTTGGCCAACCAAGCAACCTGGAAAGGCCAATCAGCGCTCCAAAGAAGTCTCGCTTCCCAGCGGGCAAAAGGGCCATGCGGAAAAAAGTGTCCAAACCAGAAATGCAGGACCGGCCATGGAGAAATGGGAGCCTTGCTACGCTGATGGGTGGGATGTAAATTGCCAACAGCCACTCTGGAGAAGTGTACGGTGTGTCCTGAAACATCTAAAAAACACAGCTTAGAGAGCATAGGGCACTTCCACTCATGGGCGTATAAATTGGGAAAACTAAAAATCAGCAAGACACAGGCACCCCAAAGTTTAGGGCTGCTCTGTTGACAAGAACCCCCACTTCATTACACCTTAAATATCCTAGGAAAGAGAAAAGTGGATAAAGAACTTGTGGTCTTCATGTACAATGGAATATCACTCAGCCATGAAATCCACGTCATAAGGCTAGTAGCAGCACGATGAGTGGATTTAGGTACGACGATTCTAAATGAAATAAGTCACACAGAAAAAGACACTTATCATAAGATATCACTTATAGAGGGAATGTAAAAACCGCTACACTTGAACTGAATTACAAAACAGAACAGAGTCACACGTTTAGAAAACACACTATGGCTGCTGAACGGGAAAGGTGAGGTGGGGTGACGCATAAATCAAGGGTTTCAAATTATCTCAGATACCGTTCCATAAACCCAATATGTAGTAGAAAAGACCTACTCCTTGCTCAGTGAACTGGCCTCAACACCCCCTATTCACCGCACAAGAATATATCTGACTAGTAAGAATCTTCAAACCTATGTATTGATATCTCTCTGTAAGTGAGTCAATTGGGTGTAAAGCGGCCTAAACACAGCCGTGAAAAGCAGCTAAACCCCATTATAAAAATAAATTACTTTTCAAAACCCGTGAAACAAAGACAGTGAAAGAGAGAGAAATTCTTACAAAATTCGTTCAGGGGCTGTGATGCAACCTGGATTGACCATATCTAGACCCACAGCTGATTGAGACATAAGGGTGGACACTCTTGGGGCTGAGAGTTTTGGTGAGGTTGCGTGAGCCAACGCAGACCCTTTAAAGTAATACTGCATGGTACCCATCCCATGGGTCCCAAATCTCCAGGTTCAAGGGCATCTTCCTACGTCGAAAACATGCATGAGAGACCCAGAAGATGGTACACCGTGTGATCGGGAAAGGTTTCTAAAACGCCCCTCATTTCTCATCTCCTTGTGCTCGGGTTCGCCATTCCAGCCGCTTTACTAGCCATCTCCCTCCTTGGAGAATCAGCACCTTTAATCTCCTGTTCCGTACAGGTTGCAATTTGTCCTGAGGATGAACGGGAAGAGGGGAACCAATGAGAGACTAGCTCTAGGGGTTGGGACAGGCACAGGTCACTCTATTTTCCCATCAGGAAGAAGAATTAACCACAAGCTCAGCCTGCCCCCCAGAACCAGAAGAGGGCCTGAAGCAATCCTGCAATTTTGCGGCCAGCTCCCAAAAAAGTGACTGGAAAAATGGAGCTCAGGGGCACTGCAATTCAGAAACCTGCAGAGTTATAAATGATAACTCTCGTCCACAAATATATTGAGGGAAGGCAACGAAGAGGCTTTGAAAGCAAGGCAGAATTGCAGGAAACAGATTTCAGGAGGTAGATTCGAATCGCCTTGAAAGCACATGAAAAGCGGCAAAACGTGGACAATGATGCCCTTGGCCAAAAAGGGCGTATGCGTTTTTTCCTGAATATATTCAGGAAAAAACGCATACGCCCTTTTTGGCCAACCAAGCAACCTGGAAAGGCAAATCAGCGCTCCAAAGAAGTCTCGCTTCCCAGCGGGCAAAAGGGCCATGCGGAAAAAAGTGTCCAAACCAGAAATGCAGGACCGGCCATGGAGAAATGGGAGCCTTGCTACGCTGATGGGCGGGATGTAAATTGCCAACAGCCACTCTGGAGAAGTGTACGGTGTGTCCTGAAACATCTAAAAAACACAGCTTGGAGAGCATAGGGCACTTCCACTCATGGGCGTATAAATTGGGAAAACTAAAAATCAGCAAGACACAGGCACCCCAAAATTTAGGGCTGCTCTGTTGACAAGAACCCCCACTTCATTACACCTTAAATATCCTAGGAAAGAGAAAAGTGGATAAAGAACTTGTGGTCTTCATGTACAATGGAATATCACTCAGCCATGAAATCCACGTCATAAGGCTAGTAGCAGCACGATGAGTGGATTTAGGTACGACGATTCTAAATGAAATAAGTCACACAGAAAAAGACACTTATCATAAGATATCACTTATAGAGGGAATGTAAAAACCGCTACACTTGAACTGAATTACAAAACAGAACAGAGTCACACGTTTAGAAAACACACTATGGCTGCTGAACGGGAAAGGTGAGGTGGGGTGACGCATAAATCAAGGGTTTCAAATTATCTCAGATACCGTTCCATAAACCCAATATGTAGTAGACAAGACCTACTCCTTGCTCAGTGAACTGGCCTCAACACCCCCTATTCACCGCACAAGAATATATCTGACTAGTAAGAATCTTCAAACCTATGTATTGATATCTCTCTGTAAGTGAGTCAATTGGGTGCAAAGCGGCCTAAACACAGCCGTGAAAAGCAGCTAAACCCCATTATAAAAATAAATTACTTTTCAAAACCCGTGAAACAAAGACAGTGAAAGAGAGAGAAATTCTTACAAAATTCGTTCAGGGGCTGTGATGCAACCTGGATTGACCATATCTAGACCCACAGCTGATTGAGACATAAGGGTGGACACTCTTGGGGCTGAGAGTTTTGGTGAGGTTGCGTGAGCCAACGCAGACCCTTTAAAGTAATACTGCATGGTACCCATCCCATGGGTCCCAAATCTCCAGGTTCAAGGGCATCTTCCTACGTCGAAAACATGCATGAGAAACCCAGAAGATGGTACACCGTGTGATCGGGAAAGGTTTCTAAAACGCCCCTCATTTCTCATCTCCTTGTGCTCGGGTTCGCCATTCCAGCCGCTTTACTAGCCATCTCCCTCCTTGGAGAATCAGCACCTTTAATCTCCTGTTCCGTACAGGTTGCAATTTGTCCTGAGGATGAACGGGAAGAGGGGAACCAATGAGAGACTAGCTCTAGGGGTTGGGACAGGCACAGGTCACTCTATTTTCCCATCAGGAAGAAGAATTAACCACAAGCTCAGCCTGCCCCCCAGAACCAGAAGAGGGCCTGAAGCAATCCTGCACTTTTGCGGCCAGCTCCCAAAAAAGTGACTGGAAAAATGGAGCTCAGGGGCACTGTAATAAACAAACCTGCAGAGTTATAAACGATAACTCTCGTCCACAAATATATTGAGGGAAGGCAACGAAGAGGCTTTGAAAGCAAGGCAGAATTGCAGGAAACAGATTTCAGGAGGTAGATTCGAATCGCCTTGAAAGCACATGAAAAGCGGCAAAACGTGGACAATGATGCCCTTGGCCAAAAAGGGCGTATGCGTTTTTTCCTGAATATATTCAGGAAAAAACGCATACGCCCTTTTTGGCCAACCAAGCAACCTGGAAAGGCCAATCAGCGCTCCAAAGAAGTCTCGCTTCCCAGCGGGCAAAAGGGCCATGCGGAAAAAAGTGTCCAAACCAGAAATGCAGGACCGGCCATGGAGAAATGGGAGCCTTGCTACGCTGATGGGTGGGATGTAAATTGCCAACAGCCACTCTGGAGAAGTGTACGGTGTGTCCTGAAACATCTAAAAAACACAGCTTGGAGAGCATAGGGCACTTCCACTCATGGGCGTATAAATTGGGAAAACTAAAAATCAGCAAGACACAGGCACCCCAAAGTTTAGGGCTGCTCTGTTGACAAGAACCCCCACTTCATTACACCTTAAATATCCTAGGAAAGAGAAAAGTGGATAAAGAACTTGTGGTCCTCATGTACAATGGAATATCACTCAGCCATGAAATCCACGTCATAAGGCTAGTAGCAGCACGATGAGTGGATTTAGGTACGACGATTCTAAATGAAATAAGTCACACAGAAAAAGACACTTATCATAAGTTATCACTTATAGAGGGAATGTAAAAACCGCTACACTTGAACTGAATTACAAAACAGAACAGAGTCACACGTTTAGAAAACACACTATGGTTGCTGAACGGGAAAGGTGAGGTGGGGTGATGCATAAATCAAGGGTTTCAAATTAGCTCAGATACCGTTCCATAAACCCAATATCTAGTAGACAAGACCTACTCCTTGCTCAGTGAACTGGCCTCAACACCCCCTATTCACCGCACAAGAATATATCTGACTAGTAAGAATCTTCAAACCTATGTATTGATATCTCTCTGTCAGTGAGTCAATTGGGTGTAAGCGTCCTAAACACAGCCGTGAAAAGCAGCTAAACCCCATTATAAAAATAAATTACTTTTCAAAACCCGTGAAACAAAGACAGTGAAAGAGAGAGAAATTCTTACAAAATTCGTTCAGGGGCTGTGATGCAACCTGGATTGACCATATCTAGACCCACAGCTGATTGAGACATAAGGGTGGACACTCTTGGGGCTGAGAGTTTTGGTGAGGTTGCGTGAGCCAACGCAGACCCTTTAAAGTAATACTGCATGGTACCCATCCAATGGGTCCCAAATCTCCAGGTTCAAGGGCATCTTCCTACGTCGAAAACATGCATGAGAAACCCAGAAGATGGTACACCGTGTGATCGGGAAAGGTTTCTAAAACGCCCCTCATTTCTCATCTCCTTGTGCTCGGGTTCGCCATTCCAGCCGCTTTACTAGCCATCTCCCTCCTTGGAGAATCAGCACCTTTAATCTCCTGTTCCGTACAGGTTGCAATTTGTCCTGAGGATGAACGGGAAGAGGGGAACCAATGAGAGACTAGCTCTAGGGGTTGGGACAGGCACAGGTCACTCTATTTTCCCATCAGGAAGAAGAATTAACCACAAGCTCAGCCTGCCCCCCAGAACCAGAAGAGGGCCTGAAGCAATCCTGCAATTTTGCGGCCAGCTCCCAAAAAAGTGACTGGAAAAATGGAGCTCAGGGGCACTGTAATAAACAAACCTGCAGAGTTATAAACGATAACTCTCGTCCACAAATATATTGAGGGAAGGCAACGAAGAGGCTTTGAAAGCAAGGCAGAATTGCAGGAAACAGATTTCAGGAGGTAGATTCGAATCGCCTTGAAAGCACATGAAAAGCGGCAAAACGTGGACAATGATGCCCTTGGCCAAAAAGGGCGTATGCGTTTTTTCCTGAATATATTCAGGAAAAAACGCATACGCCCTTTTTGGCCAACCAAGCAACCTGGAAAGGCAAATCTGCGCTCCAAAGAAGTCTCGCTTCCCAGCGGGCAAAAGGGCCATGCGGAAAAAAGTGTCCAAACCAGAAATGCAGGACCGGCCATGGAGAAATGGGAGCCTTGCTACGCTGATGGGCGGGATGTAAATTGCCAACAGCCACTCTGGAGAAGTGTACGGTGTGTCCTGAAACATCTAAAAAACACAGCTTGGAGAGCATAGGGCACTTCCACTCATGGGCGTATAAATTGGGAAAACTAAAAATCAGCAAGACACAGGCACCCCAAAGTTTAGGGCTGCTCTGTTGACAAGAACCCCCACTTCATTACACCTTAAATATCCTAGGAAAGAGAAAAGTGGATAAAGAACTTGTGGTCCTCATGTACAATGGAATATCACTCAGCCATGAAATCCACGTCATAAGGCTAGTAGCAGCACGATGAGTGGATTTAGGTACGACGATTCTAAATGAAATAAGTCACACAGAAAAAGACATTAATCATAAGATATCACTTACAGAGGGAATGTAAAAACCGCTACACTTGAACTGAATTACAAAACAGAACAGAGTCACACGTTTAGAAAACACACTATGGTTGCTGAACGGGAAAGGTGAGGTGGGGTGATGCATAAATCAAGGGTTTCAATATTAGCTCAGATACCGTTCCATAAACCCAATATGTAGTAGACAAGACCTACTCCTTGCTCAGTGAACTGGCCTCAACACCCCCTATTCACCGCACAAGAATATATCTGACTAGTAAGAATCTTCAAACCTATGTATTGATATCTCTCTGTCAGTGAGTCAATTGGGTGTAAGCGTCCTAAACACAGCCGTGAAAAGCAGCTAAACCCCATTATAAAAATAAATTACTTTTCAAAACCCGTGAAACAAAGACAGTGAAAGAGAGAGAAATTCTTACAAAATTCGTTCAGGGGCTGTGATGCAACCTGGATTGACCATATCTAGACTCACAGCTGATTGAGACATAAGGGTGGACAATCTTGGGGCTGAGAGGTTTGGTGAGGTTGCGTGAGCCAACGCAGACCCTTTCAAGTAATACTGCATGGTACCCATCCCATGGGTCCCAAATCTCCAGGTTCAAGGGCATCTTCCTACGTCGAAAACATGCATGAGAAACCCAGAAGATGGTACACCGTGTGATCGGGAAAGGTTTCTAAAACGCCCCTCATTTCTCATCTCCTTGTGCTCGGGTTCGCCATTCCAGCCGCTTTACTAGCCATCTCCCTCCTTGGAGAATCAGCACCTTTAATCTCCTGTTCCGTAGAGGTTGCAATTTGTCCTGAGGATGAACGGCAAGAGGGGAACCAATGAGAGACTAGCTCTAGGGGTTGGGACAGGCACAGGTCACTCTATTTTCCCATCAGGAAGAAGAATTAACCACAAGCTCAGCCTGCCCCCCAGAACCAGAAGAGGGCCTGAAGCAATCCTGCACTTTTGCGGCCAGCTCCCAAAAAAGTGACTGGAAAAATGGAGCTCAGGGGCACTGCAATAAACAAACCTGCAGAGTTATAAACGATAACTCTCGTCCACAAATATATTGAGGGAAGGCAACGAAGAGGCATTGAAAGCAAGGCAGAATTGCAGGAAACAGATTTCAGGAGGTAGATTCGAATCGCCTTGAAAGCACATGAAAAGCGGCAAAACGTGGACAATGATGCCCTTGGCCAAAAAGGGCGTATGCGTTTTTTCCTGAATATATTCAGGAAAAAACGCATACGCCCTTTTTGGCCAACCAAGCAACCTGGAAAGGCAAATCTGCGCTCCAAAGAAGTCTCGCTTCCCAGCGGGCAAAAGGGCCATGCGGAAAAAAGTGTCCAAACAAGAAATGCAGGGCCGGCCATGGAGAAATGGGAGCCTTGCTACGCTGATGGGCGGGATGTAAATTGCCAACAGCCACTCTGGAGAAGTGTACGGTGTGTCCTGAAACATCTAAAAAACACAGCTTGGAGAGCATAGGGCACTTCCACTCATGGGCGTATAAATTGGGAAAACTAAAAATCAGCAAGACACAGGCACCCCAAAGTTTAGGGCTGCTCTGTTGACAAGAACCCCCACTTCATTACACCTTAAATATCCTAGGAAAGAGAAAAGTGGATAAAGAACTTGTGGTCCTCATGTACAATGGAATATCACTCAGCCATGAAATCCACGTCATAAGGCTAGTAGCAGCACGAT
This sequence comes from Balaenoptera acutorostrata, assembly GCF_949987535.1. NCBI lineage: Eukaryota > Metazoa > Chordata > Mammalia > Artiodactyla > Balaenopteridae > Balaenoptera > Balaenoptera acutorostrata. Next base: position 380,034 of record NW_026645570.1, read on the forward strand.
GAGTGGATTTAGGTACGACGATTCTAAATGAAATAAGTCACACAGAAAAAGACATTAATCATAAGATATCACTTATAGAGGGAATGTAAAAACCGCTACACTTGAACTGAATTACAAAACAGAACAGAGTCACACGTTTAGAAAACACACTATGGTTGCTGAACGGGAAAGGTGAGGTGGGGTGATGCATAAATCAAGGGTTTCAATATTAGCTCAGATACCGTTCCATAAACCCAATATGTAGTAGACAAGACCTACTCCTTGCTCAGTGAACTGGCCTCAACACCCCCTATTCACCGCACAAGAATATATCTGACTAGTAAGAATCTTCAAACCTATGTATTGATATCTCTCTGTAAGTGAGTCAATTGGGTGTAAAGCGTCCTAAACACAGCCGTGCAAAGCAGCTAAACCCCATTATAAAAATAAATTACTTTTCAAAACCCGTGAAACAAAGACAGTGAAAGAGAGAGAAATTCTTACAAAATTCGTTCAGGGGCTGTGATGCAACCTGGATTGACCATATCTAGACCCACAGCTGATTGAGACATAAGGGTGGACAATCTTGGGGCTGAGAGGTTTGGTGAGGTTGCGTGAGCCAACGCAGACCCTTTAAAGTAATACTGCATGGTACCCATCCCATGGGTCCCAAATCTCCAGGTTCAAGGGCATCTTCCTACGTCGAAAACATGCATGAGAAACCCAGAAGATGGTACACCGTGTGATCGGGAAAGGTTTCTAAAACGCCCCTCATTTCTCATCTCCTTGTGCTCGGGTTCGCCATTCCAGCCGCTTTACTAGCCATCTCCCTCCTTGGAGAATCAGCACCTTTAATCTCCTGTTCTGTAGAGGTTGCAATTTGTCCTGAGGATGAACGGCAAGAGGGGAACCAATGAGAGACTAGCTCTAGGGGTTGGGACACGCACAGGTCACTCTATTTTCCCATCAGGAAGAAGAATTAACCACAAGCTCAGCCTGCCCCCCAGAACCAGAAGAGGGCCTGAAGCAATCCTGCACTTTTGCGGCCAGCTCCCAAAAAAGTGACTGGAAAAATGGAGCTCAGGGGCACTGCAATAAACAAACCTGCAGAGTTATAAACGATAACTCTCGTCCACAAATATATTGAGGGAAGGCAACGAAGAGGCATTGAAAGCAAGGCAGAATTGCAGGAAACAGATTTCAGGAGGTAGATTCGAATCGCCTTGAAAGCACATGAAAAGCGGCAAAACGTGGACAATGATGCCCTTGGCCAAAAAGGGCGTATGCGTTTTTTCCTGAATATATTCAGGAAAAAACGCATACGCCCTTTTTGGCCAACCAAGCAACCAGGAAAGGCAAATCAGCGCTCCAAAGAAGTCTCGCTTCCCAGCGGGCAAAAGGGCCATGCGGAAAAAAGTGTCCAAACCAGAAATGCAGGACCGGCAATGCAGAAACGGGAGCCTTGCTATGCTGATGGGCAGGATGTAAATTGCCAACAGCCACTCTGGAGAAGTGTACGGTGTGTCCTGAAACATCTAAAAAACACAGCTTGGAGAGCATAGGGCACTTCCACTCATGGGCGTATAAATTGGGAAAACTAAAAATCAGCAAGACACAGGCACCCCAAAGTTTAGGGCTGCTCTGTTGACAAGAACCCCCACTTCATTACACCTTAAATATCCTAGGAAAGAGAAAAGTGGATAAAGAACTTGTGGTCCTCATGTACAATGGAATATCACTCAGCCATGAAATCCACGTCATAAGGCTAGTAGCAGCACGATGAGTGGATTTAGGTACGACGATTCTAAATGAAATAAGTCACACAGAAAAAGACACTTATCATAAGATATCACTTATAGAGGGAATGTAAAAACCGCTACACTTGAACTGAATTACAAAACAGAACAGAGTCACACGTTTAGAAAACACACTATGGTTGCTGAACGGGCAAGGTGAGGTGGGGTGATGCATAAATCAAGGGTTTCAAATTATCTCAGATACCGTTCCATAAACCCAATATGTAGTAGACAAGACCTACTCCTTGCTCAGTGAACTGGCCTCAACACCCCCTATTCACCGCACAAGAATATATCTGACTAGTAAGAATCTTCAAACCTATGTATTGATATCTCTCTGTAAGTGAGTCAATTGGGTGTAAAGCGGCCTAAACACAGCCGTGAAAAGCAGCTAAACCCCATTATAAAAATAAATTACTTTTCAAAACCCGTGAAACAAAGACAGTGAAAGAGAGAGAAATTCTTACAAAATTCGTTCAGGGGCTGTGATGCAACCTGGATTGACCATATCTAGACCCACAGCTGATTGAGACATAAGGGTGGACACTCTTGGGGCTGAGAGTTTTGGTGAGGTTGCGTGAGCCAACGCAGACCCTTTAAAGTAATACTGCATGGTACCCATCCCATGGGTCCCAAATCTCCAGGTTCAAGGGCATCTTCCTACGTCGAAAACATGCATGAGAAACCCAGAAGATGGTACACCGTTTGATCGGGAAAGGTTTCTAAAACGCCCCTCATTTCTCATCTCCTTGTGCTCGGGTTCGCCATTCCAGCCGCTTTACTAGCCATCTCCCTCCTTGGAGAATCAGCACCTTTAATCTCCTGTTCCGTACAGGTTGAAATTTGTCCTGAGGATGAACGGGAAGAGGGGAACCAATGAGAGACTAGCTCTAGGGGTTGGGACAGGCACAGGTCACACTATTTTCCCATCAGGAAGAAGAATTAACCACAAGCTCAGCCTGCCCCCCAGAACCAGAAGAGGGCCTGAAGCAATCCTGCACTTTTGCAGCTAGCTCCCAAAAAAGCGACTGGAAAAATGGAGCTCAGGGGCACTGCAATTCACAAACCTGAAGAGTTATAAATGATAACTCTCGTCCACAAATATATTGAGAGAAGGCAACGAAGAGGCTTTGAAAGCAAGACAGAATTGCAGGAAACAGATTTCAGGAGGTAGATTCGAATCGCCTTGAAAGCACATGAAAAGCGGCAAAACGTGGACAATGATGCCCTTGGCCAAAAAGGGCGTATGCGTTTTTTCCTGAATATATTCAGGAAAAAACGCATACGCCCTTTTTGGCCAACCAAGCAACCGGGAAAGGCAAATCAGCGCTCCAAAGAAGTCTCGCTTCCCAGCGGGCAAAAGGGCCATGCGGAAAAAAGTGTCCAAACCAGAAATGCAGGACCGGCCATGGAGAAATGGGAGCCTTGCTACGCTGATGGGCGGGATGTAAATTGCCAACAGCCACTCTGGAGAAGTGTACGGTGTGTCCTGAAACATCTAAAAAACACAGCTTGGAGAGCATAGGGCACTTCCACTCATGGGCGTATAAATTGGGAAAACTAAAAATCAGCAAGACACAGGCACCCCAAAGTTTAGGGCTGCTCTGTTGACAAGAACCCCCACTTCATTACACCTTAAATATCCTAGGAAAGAGAAAAGTGGATAAAGAACTTGTGGTCCTCATGTACAATGGAATATCACTCAGCCATGAAATCCACGTCATAAGGCTAGTAGCAGCACGATGAGTGGATTTAGGTACGACGATTCTAAATGAAATAAGTCACACAGAAAAAGACATTAATCATAAGATATCACTTATAGAGGGAATGTAAAAACCGCTACACTTGAACTGAATTACAAAACAGAACAGAGTCACACGTTTAGAAAACACACTATGGTTGCTGAACGGGAAAGGTGAGGTGGGGTGATGCATAAATCAAGGGTTTCAATATTAGCTCAGATACCGTTCCATAAACCCAATATGTAGTAGACAAGACCTACTCCTTGCTCAGTGAACTGGCCTCAACACCCCCTATTCACCGCACAAGAATATATCTGACTAGTAAGAATCTTCAAACCTATGTATTGATATCTCTCTGTAAGTGAGTCAATTGGGTGTAAAGCGGCCTAAACACAGCCGTGAAAAGCAGCTAAACCCCATTATAAAAATAAATTACTTTTCAAAACCCGTGAAACAAAGACAGTGAAAGAGAGAGAAATTCTTACAAAATTCGTTCAGGGGCTGTGATGCAACCTGGATTGACCATATCTAGACCCACAGCTGATTGAGACATAAGGGTGGACAATCTTGGTGCTGAGAGGTTTGGTGAGGTTGCGTGAGCCAACGCAGTCCCTTTAAAGTAATACTGCATGGTACCCATCCCATGGGTCCCAAATCTCCAGGTTCAAGGGAAACTTCCTACCTCGAAAACATGCATGAGAAACCCAGAAGATGGTACACCGTGTGATCGGGAAAGGTTTCTAAAACGCACCTCATTTCTCATCTCCTTGTGCTCGGGTTCGCCATTCCAGCCGCTTTACTAGCCATCTCCCTCCTTGGAGAATCAGCACCTTTAATCTCCTGTTCCGTACAGGTTGCAATTTGTCCTGAGGATGAACGGGAAGAGGGGAACCAATGAGAGACTAGCTCTAGGGGTTGGGACAGGCACAGGTCACTCTATTTTCCCATCAGGAAGAAGAATTAACCACAAGCTCAGCCTGCCCCCCAGAAACAGAAGAGGGCCTGAAGCAATCCTGCACTTTTGCGGCCAGCTCCCAAAAAAGCGACTGGAAAAATGGAGCTCAGGGGCACTGCAATTCACAAACCTGCAGAGTTATGAATGATAACACTCGTCCACAAATATATTGAGGGAAGGCAACGAAGAGGCTTTGAAAGCAAGGCAGAATTGCAGGAAACAGATTTCAGGAGGTAGATTCGAATCGCCTTGATAGCACATGAAAAGCGGCAAAACGTGGACAATGATTCCCTTGGCCAAAAAGGGCGTATGCGTTTTTTCCTGAATATATTCAGGAAAAAACGCATACGCCCTTTTTGGCCAACCAAGCAACCTGGAAAGGCAAATCAGCGCTCCAAAGAACTCTCGCTTCCCAGCGGGCAAAAGGGCCATGCGGAAAAAAGTGTCCAAACCAGAAATGCAGGACCGGCCATGGAGAAATGGGAGCCTTGCTACGCTGATGGGCGGGATGTAAATTGCCAACAGCCACTCTGGAGAAGTGTACGGTGTGTCCTGAAACATCTAAAAAACACAGCTTGGAGAGCATAGGGCACTTCCACTCATGGGCGTATAAATTGGGAAAACTAAAAATCAGCAAGACACAGGCACCCCAAAGTTTAGGGCTGCTCTGTTGACAAGAACCCCCACTTCATTACACCTTAAATATCCTAGGAAAGAGAAAAGTGGATAAAGAACTTGTGGTCCTCATGTACAATGGAATATCACTCAGCCATGAAATCCACGTCATAAGGCTAGTAGCAGCACGATGAGTGGATTTAGACACGACGATTCTAAATGAAATAAGTCACACAGAAAAAGACACTTATCATAAGATATCACTTATAGAGGGAATGTAAAAACCGCTACACTTGAACTGAATTACAAAACAGAACAGAGTCACACGTTTAGAAAACACACTATGGCTGCTGAACGGGAAAGGTGAGGTGGGGTGATGCATAAATCAAGGGTTTCAAATTAGCTCAGATACCGTTCCATAAACCCAATATGTAGTAGACAAGACCTACTCCTTGCTCAGTGAACTGGCCTCAACACCCCCTATTCACCGCACAAGAATATATCTGACTAGTAAGAATCTTCAAACCTATGTATTGATATCTCTCTGTAAGTGAGTCAATTGGGTGTAAAGCGGCCTAAACACAGCCGTGAAAAGCAGCTAAACCCCATTATAAAAATAAATTACTTTTCAAAACCCGTGAAACAAAGACAGTGAAAGAGAGAGAAATTCTTACAAAATTCGTTCAGGGGCTGTGATGCAACCTGGATTGACCATATCTAGACCCACAGCTGATTGAGACATAAGGGTGGACACTCTTGGGGCTGAGAGTTTTGGTGAGGTTGCGTGAGCCAACGCAGTCCCTTTAAAGTAATACTGCATGGTACCCATCCCATGGGTCCCAAATCTCCAGGTTCAAGGGCATCTTCCTACGTCGAAAACATGCATGAGAAACCCAGAAGATGGTACACCGTGTGATCGGGAAAGGTTTCTAAAACGCCCCTCATTTCTCATCTCCTTGTGCTCGGGTTCGCCATTCCAGCCGCTTTACTAGCCATCTCCCTCCTTGGAGAATCAGCACCTTTAATCTCCTGTTCCGTAGAGGTTGCAATTTGTCCTGAGGATGAACGGCAAGAGGGGAACCAATGAGAGACCAGCTCTAGGGGTTGGGACAGGCACAGGTCACTCTATTTTCCCATCAGGAAGAAGAATTAACCACAAGCTCAGCCTGCCCCCCAGAACCAGAAGAGGGCCTGAAGCAATCCTGCACTTTTGCGGCCAGCTCCCAAAAAAGTGACTGGAAAAATGGAGCTCAGGGGCACTGCAATAAACAAACCTGCAGAGTTATAAACGATAACTCTCGTCCACAAATATATTGAGGGAAGGCAACGAAGAGGCATTGAAAGCAAGGCAGAATTGCAGGAAACAGATTTCAGGAGGTAGATTCGAATCGCCTTGAAAGCACATGAAAAGCGGCAAAACGTGGACAATGATGCCCTTGGCCAAAAAGGGCGTATGCGTTTTTTCCTGAATATATTCAGGAAAAAACGCATACGCCCTTTTTGGCCAACCAAGCAACCGGGAAAGGCAAATCAGCGCTCCAAAGAAGTCTCGCTTCCCAGCGGGCAAAAGGGCCATGCGGAAAAAAGTGTCCAAACCAGAAATGCAGGACCGGCCATGCAGAAATGGGAGCCTTGCTATGCTGATGGGCAGGATGTAAATTGCCAACAGCCACTCTGGAGAAGTGTACGGTGTGTCCTGAAACATCTAAAAAACACAGCTTGGAGAGCATAGGGCACTTCCACTCATGGGCGTATAAATTGGGAAAACTAAAAATCAGCAAGACACAGGCACCCCAAAGTTTAGGGCTGCTCTGTTGACAAGAACCCCCACTTCATTACACCTTAAATATCCTAGGAAAGAGAAAAGTGGATAAAGAACTTGTGGTCCTCATGTACAATGGAATATCACTCAGCCATGAAATCCACGTCATAAGGCTATTAGCAGCACAATGAGTGGATTTAGGTACGACGATTCTAAATGAAATAAGTCACACAGAAAAAGACACTTATCATAAGATATCACTTATAGAGGGAATGTAAAAACCGCTACACTTGAACTGAATTACAAAACAGAACAGAGTCACACGTTTAGAAAACACACTATGGTTGCTGAACGGGAAAGGTGAGGTGGGGTGATGCATAAATCAAGGGTTTCAAATTAGCTCAGATACCGTTCCATAAACCCAATATCTAGTAGACAAGACCTACTCCTTGCTCAGTGAACTGGCCTCAACACCCCCTATTCACCACACAAGAATATATCTGACTAGTAAGAATCTTCAAACCTATGTATTGATATCTCTCTGTAAGTGAGTCAATTGGGTGTAAAGCGGCCTAAACACAGCCGTGAAAAGCAGCTAAACCCCATTATAAAAATAAATTACTTTTCAAAACCCGTGAAACAAAGACAGTGAAAGAGAGAGAAATTCTTACAAAATTCGTTCAAGGGCTGTGATGCAACCTGGATTGACCATATCTAGACTCACAGCTGATTGAGACATAAGGGTGGACACTCTTGGGGCTGAGAGTTTTGGTGAGGTTGCGTGAGCCAACGCAGTCCCTTTAAAGTAATACTGCATGGTACCCATCCCATGGGTCCCAAATCTCCAGGTTCAAGGGCATCTTCCTACGTTGAAAACATGCATGAGAAACCCAGAAGATGGTACACCGTGTGATCGGGAAAGGTTTCTAAAACGCCCCTCATTTCTCATCTCCTTGTGCTCGGGTTCGCCATTCCAGCCGCTTTACTAGCCATCTCCCTCCATGGAAAATCAGCACCTTTAATCTCCTGTTCCGTACAGGTTGAAATTTGTCCTGAGGATGAACGGGAAGAGGGGAACCAATGAGAGACTAGCTCTAGGGGTTGGGACAGGCACAGGTCACACTATTTTCCCATCAGGAAGAAGAATTAACCACAAGCTCAGCCTGCCCCCCAGAACCAGAAGAGGGCCTGAAGCAATCCTGCACTTTTGCGGCTAGCTCCCAAAAAAGCGACTGGAAAAATGGAGCTCAGGGGCACTGCAATTCACAAACCTGCAGAGTTATAAATGATAACTCTCGTCCACAAATATATTGAGAGAAGGCAACGAAGAGGCTTTGAAAGCAAGGCAGAATTGCAGGAAACAGATTTCAGGAGGTAGATTCGAATCGCCTTGAAAGCACATGAAAAGTGGCAAAACGTGGACAATGATGCCCTTGGCCAAAAAGGGCGTATGCGTTTTTTCCTGAATATATTCAGGAAAAAACGCATACGCCCTTTTTGGCCAACCAAGCAACCTGGAAAGGCAAATCAGCGCTCCAAAGAAGTCTCGCTTCCCAGCGGGCAAAAGGGCCATGCGGAAAAAAGTGTCCAAACCAGAAATGCAGGACCGGCCATGGAGAAATGGGAGCCTTGCTACGCTGATGGGCGGGATGTAAATTGCCAACAGCCACTCTGGAGAAGTGTACGGTGTGTCCTGAAACATCTAAAAAACACAGCTTGGAGAGCATAGGGCACTTCCACTCATGGGCGTATAAATTGGGAAAACTAAAAATCAGCAAGACACAGGCACCCCAAAGTTTAGGGCTGCTCTGTTGACAAGAACCCCCACTTCATTACACCTTAAATATCCTAGGAAAGAGAAAAGTGGATAAAGAACTTGTGGTCCTCATGTACAATGGAATATCACTCAGCCATGAAATCCACGTCATAAGGCTAGTAGCAGCACGATGAGTGGATTTAGACACGACGATTCTAAATGAAATAAGTCACACAGAAAAAGACACTTATCATAAGATATCACTTATAGAGGGAATGTAAAAACCGCTACACTTGAACTGAATTACAAAACAGAACAGAGTCACACGTTCAGAAAACACACTATGGCTGCTGAACGGGAAAGGTGAGGTGGGGTGATGCATAAATCAAGGGTTTCAAATTAGCTCAGATACCGTTCCATAAACCCAATATGTAGTAGACAAGACCTACTCCTTGCTCAGTGAACTGGCCTCAACACCCCCTATTCACCGCACAAGAATATATCTGACTAGTAAGAATCTTCAAACCTATGTATTGATATCTCTCTGTAAGTGAGTCAATTGGGTGTAAAGCGGCCTAAACACAGCCGTGAAAAGCAGCTAAACCCCATTATAAAAATAAATTACTTTTCAAAACCCGTGAAAGAAAGACAGTGAAAGAGAGAGAAATTCTTACAAAATTCGTTCAGGGGCTGTGATGCAACCTGGATTGACCATATCTAGACCCACAGCTGATTGAGACATAAGGGTGGACACTCTTGGGGCTGAGAGTTTTGGTGAGGTTGCGTGAGCCAACGCAGTCCCTTGAAAGTAATACTGCATGGTACCCATCCCATGGGTCCCAAATCTCCAGGTTCAAGGGCATCTTCCTACGTCGAAAACATGCATGAGAAACCCAGAAGATGGTACACCGTGTGATCGGGAAAGGTTTCTAAAACGCCCCTCATTTCTCATCTCCTTGTGCTCGGGTTCGCCATTCCAGCCGCTTTACTAGCCATCTCCCTCCTTGGAGAATCAGCACCTTTAATCTCCTGTTCCGTAGAGGTTGCAATTTGTCTTGAGGATGAACGGCAAGAGGGGAACCAATGAGAGACCAGCTCTAGGGGTTGGGACAGGCACAGGTCACTCTATTTTCCCATCAGGAAGAAGAATTAACCACAAGCTCAGCCTGCCCCCCAGAACCAGAAGAGGGCCTGAAGCAATCCTGCACTTTTGCGGCCAGCTCCCAAAAAAGTGACTGGAAAAATGGAGCTCAGGGGCACTGCAATAAACAAACCTGCAGAGTTATAAACGATAACTCTCGTCCACAAATATATTGAGGGAAGGCAACGAAGAGGCATTGAAAGCAAGGCAGAATTGCAGGAAACAGATTTCAGGAGGTAGATTCGAATCGCCTTGAAAGCAAATGAAAAGCGGCAAAACGTGGACAATGATGCCCTTGGCCAAAAAGGGCGTATGCGTTTTTTCCTGAATATATTCAGGAAAAAACGCATACGCCCTTTTTGGCCAACCAAGCAACCGGGAAAGGCAAATCAGCGCTCCAAAGAAGTCTCGCTTCCCAGCGGGCAAAAGGGCCATGCGGAAAAAAGTGTCCAAACCAGAAATGCAGGACCGGCCATGCAGAAATGGGAGCCTTGCTATGCTGATGGGCAGGATGTAAATTGCCAACAGCCACTCTGGAGAAGTGTACGGTGTGTCCTGAAACATCTAAAAAACACAGCTTGGAGAGCATAGGGCACTTCCACTCATGGGCGTATAAATTGGGAAAACTAAAAATCAGCAAGACACAGGCACCCCAAAGTTTAGGGCTGCTCTGTTGACAAGAACCCCCACTTCATTACACCTTAAATATCCTAGGAAAGAGTAAAGTGGATAAAGAACTTGTGGTCCTCATGTACAATGGAATATCACTCAGCCATGAAATCCACGTCATAAGGCTATTAGCAACACAATGAGTGGATTTAGGTACGACGATTCTAAATGAAATAAGTCACACAGAAAAAGACACTTATCATAAGATATCACTTATAGAGGGAATGTAAAAACCGCTACACTTGAACTGAATTACAAAACAGAACAGAGTCACACGTTTAGAAAACACACTATGGTTGCTGAACGGGAAAGGTGAGGTGGGGTGATGCATAAATCAAGGGTTTCAAATTAGCTCAGATACCGTTCCATAAACCCAATATCTAGTAGACAAGACCTACTCCTTGCTCAGTGAACTGGCCTCAACACCCCCTATTCACCACACAAGAATATATCTGACTAGTAAGAATCTTCAAACCTATGTATTGATATCTCTCTGTAAGTGAGTCAATTGGGTGTAAAGCGGCCTAAACACAGCCGTGAAAAGCAGCTAAACCCCATTATAAAAATAAATTACTTTTCAAAACCCGTGAAACAAAGACAGTGAAAGAGAGAGAAATTCTTACAAAATTCGTTCAAGGGCTGTGATGCAACCTGGATTGACCATATCTAGACTCACAGCTGATTGAGACATAAGGGTGGACACTCTTGGGGCTGAGAGTTTTGGTGAGGTTGCGTGAGCCAACACAGTCCCTTTAAAGTAATACTGCATGGTACCCATCCCATGGGTCCCAAATCTCCAGGTTCAAGGGCATCTTCCTACGTTGAAAACATGCATGAGAAACCCAGAAGATGGTACACCGTGTGATCGGGAAAGGTTTCTAAAACGCCCCTCATTTCTCATCTCCTTGTGCTCGGGTTCGCCATTCCAGCCGCTTTACTAGCCATCTCCCTCCATGGAAAATCAGCACCTTTAATCTCCTGTTCCGTACAGGTTGAAATTTGTCCTGAGGATGAACGGGAAGAGGGGAACCAATGAGAGACTAGCTCTAGGGGTTGGGACAGGCACAGGTCACACTATTTTCCCATCAGGAAGAAGAATTAACCACAAGCTCAGCCTGCCCCCCAGAACCAGAAGAGGGCCTGAAGCAATCCTGCACTTTTGCGGCTAGCTCCCAAAAAAGCGACTGGAAAAATGGAGCTCAGGGGCACTGCAATTCACAAAACTGCAGAGTTATAAATGATAACTCTCGTCCACAAATATATTGAGAGAAGGCAACGAAGAGGCTTTGAAAGCAAGGCAGAATTGCAGGAAACAGATTTCAGGAGGTAGATTCGAATCGCCTTGAAAGCACATGAAAAGTGGCAAAACGTGGACAATGATGCCCTTGGCCAAAAAGGGCGTATGCGTTTTTTCCTGAATATATTCAGGAAAAAACGCATACGCCCTTTTTGGCCAACCAAGCAACCTGGAAAGGCAAATCAGCGCTCCAAAGAAGTCTCGCTTCCCAGCGGGCAAAAGGGCCATGCGGAAAAAAGTGTCCAAACCAGAAATGCAGGACCGACCATGGAGAAATGGGAGCCTTGCTACGCTGATGGGCGGGATGTAAATTGCCAACAGCCACTCTGGAGAAGTGTACGGTGTGTCCTGAAACATCTAAAAAACACAGCTTGGAGAGCATAGGGCACTTCCACTCATGGGCGTATAAATTGGGAAAACTAAAAATCAGCAAGACACAGGCACCCCAAAGTTTAGGGCTGCTCTGTTGACAAGAACCCCCACTTCATTACACCTTAAATATCCTAGGAAAGAGAAAAGTGGATAAAGAACTTGTGGTCCTCATGTACAATGGAATATCACTCAGCCATGAAATCCACGTCATAAGGCTAGTAGCAGCACGATGAGTGGATTTAGACACGACGATTCTAAATGAAATAAGTCACACAGAAAAAGACACTTATCATAAGATATCACTTATAGAGGGAATGTAAAAACCGCTACACTTGAACTGAATTACAAAACAGAACAGAGTCACACGTTTAGAAAACACACTATGGCTGCTGAACGGGAAAGGTGAGGTGGGGTGATGCATAAATCAAGGGTTTCAAATTAGCTCAGATACCGTTCCATAAACCCAATATGTAGTAGACAAGACCTACTCCTTGCTCAGTGAACTGGCCTCAACACCCCCTATTCACCGCACAAGAATATATCTGACTAGTAAGAATCTTCAAACCTATGTATTGATATCTCTCTGTAAGTGAGTCAATTGGGTGTAAAGCGGCCTAAACACAGCCGTGAAAAGCAGCTAAACCCCATTATAAAAATAAATTACTTTTCAAAACCCGTGAAACAAAGACAGTGAAAGAGAGAGAAATTCTTACAAAATTCGTTCAGGGGCTGTGATGCAACCTGGATTGACCATATCTAGACCCACAGCTGATTGAGACATAAGGGTGGACACTCTTGGGGCTGAGAGTTTTGGTGAGGTTGCGTGAGCCAACGCAGTCCCTTGAAAGTAATACTGCATGGTACCCATCCCATGGGTCCCAAATCTCCAGGTTCAAGGGCATCTTCCTACGTCGAAAACATGCATGAGAAACCCAGAAGATGGTACACCGTGTGATCGGGAAAGGTTTCTAAAACGCCCCTCATTTCTCATCTCCTTGTGCTCGGGTTCGCCATTCCAGCCGCTTTACTAGCCATCTCCCTCCTTGGAGAATCAGCACCTTTAATCTCCTGTTCCGTAGAGGTTGCAATTTGTCTTGAGGATGAACGGCAAGAGGGGAACCAATGAGAGACCAGCTCTAGGGGTTGGGACAGGCACAGGTCACTCTATTTTCCCATCAGGAAGAAGAATTAACCACAAGCTCAGCCTGCCCCCCAGAACCAGAAGAGGGCCTGAAGCAATCCTGCACTTTTGCGGCCAGCTCCCAAAAAAGTGACTGGAAAAATGGAGCTCAGGGGCACTGCAATAAACAAACCTGCAGAGTTATAAACGATAACTCTCGTCCACAAATATATTGAGGGAAGGCAACGAAGAGGCATTGAAAGCAAGGCAGAATTGCAGGAAACAGATTTCAGGAGGTAGATTCGAATCGCCTTGAAAGCACATGAAAAGCGGCAAAACGTGGACAATGATGCCCTTGGCCAAAAAGGGCGTATGCGTTTTTTCCTGAATATATTCAGGAAAAAACGCATACGCCCTTTTTGGCCAACCAAGCAACCGGGAAAGGCAAATCAGCGCTCCAAAGAAGTCTCGCTTCCCAGCGGGCAAAAGGGCCATGCGGAAAAAAGTGTCCAAACCAGAAATGCAGGACCGGCCATGCAGAAATGGGAGCCTTGCTATGCTGATGGGCAGGATGTAAATTGCCAACAGCCACTCTGGAGAAGTGTACGGTGTGTCCTGAAACATCTAAAAAACACAGCTTGGAGAGCATAGGGCACTTCCACTCATGGGCGTATAAATTGGGAAAACTAAAAATCACCAAGACACAGGCACCCCAAAGTTTAGGGCTGCTCTGTTGACAAGAACCCCCACTTCATTACACCTTAAATATCCTAGGAAAGAGAAAAGTGGATAAAGAAGTTGTGGTCCTCATGTACAATGGAATATCACTCAGCCATGAAATCCACGTCATAAGGCTAGTAGCAGCACGATGAGTGGATTTAGATACGACGATTCTAAATGAAATAAGTCACACAGAAAAAGACACTTATCATAAGATATCACTTACAGAGGGAATGTAAAAACCGCTACACTTGAACTGAATTACAAAACAGAACAGAGTCACACGTTTAGAAAACACACTATGGCTGCTGAACGGGAAAGGAGAGGTGGGGTGATGCATAAATCAAGGGTTTCAAATTAGCTCAGATACCGTTCCATAAACCCAATATGTAGTAGACAAGACCTACTCCTTGCTCAGTGAAATGGCCTCAACACCCCCTATTCACCGCACAAGAATATATCTAACTAGTAAGAATCTTCAAACCTATGTATTGATATCTCTCTGTAAGTGAGTCAATTGGGTGTAAAGCGGCCAAAACACAGCCGTGAAAAGCAGCTAAACCCCATTATAAAAATAAATTACTTTTCAAAACCCGTGAAACAAAGACAGTGAAAGAGAGAGAAATTCTTACAAAATTCGTTCAGGGGCTGTGATGCAACCTGGATTGACCATATCTAGACCCACAGCTGATTGAGACATAAGGGTGGACAATCTTGGGGCTGAGAGGTTTGGTGAGGTTGCGTGAGCCAACGCAGTCCCTTTAAAGTAATACTGCATGGTACCCATCCCATGGGTCCCAAATCTCCAGGTTCAAGGGCAACTTCCTACCTCGAAAACATGCATGAGAAACCCAGAAGATGGTACACCGTGTGATCGGGAAAGGTTTCTAAAACGCCCCTCATTTCTCATCTCCTTGTGCTCGGGTTCGCCATTCCAGCCGCTTTACTAGCCATCTCCCTCCTTGGAGAATCAGCACCTTTAATCTCCTGTTCCGTAGAGGTTGCAATTTGTCCTGAGGATGAACGGCAAGAGGGGAACCAATGAGAGACTAGCTCTAGGGGTAGGGACAGGCAGAGGTCACTCTATTTTCCCATCAGGAAGAAGAATTAACCACAAGCTCAGCCTGCCCCCCAGAACCAGAATAGGGCCTGAAGCAATCCTGCACTTTTGCGGCCAGCTCCCAAAAAAGTGACTGGAAAAATGGAGCTCAGAGGCACTGCAATAAACAAACCTGCAGAGTTATAAACGATAACTCTCGTCCACAAATATATTGAGGGAAGGCAACGAAGAGGCATTGAAAGCAAGGCAGAATTGCAGGAAACAGATTTCAGGAGGTAGATTCGAATCGCCTTGAAAGCACATGAAAAGCGGCAAAACGTGGACAATGATGCCCTTGGCCAAAAAGGGCGTATGCGTTTTTTCCTGAATATATTCAGGAAAAAACGCATACGCCCTTTTTGGCCAACCAAGCAAACGGGAAAGGCAAATCAGCGCTCCAAAGAAGTCTCGCTTCCCAGCGGGCAAAAGGGCCATGCGGAAAAAAGTGTCCAAACCAGAAATGCAGGACCGGCCATGCAGAAATGGGAGCCTTGCTATGCTGAAGGGCAGGATGTAAATTGCCAACAGCCACTCTGGAGAAGTGTACGGTGTGTCCTGAAACATCTAAAAAACACAGCTTGGAGAGCATAGGGCACTTCCACTCATGGGCGTATAAATTGGGAAAACTAAAAATCAGCAAGACACAGGCACCCCAAAGTTTAGGGCTGCTCTGTTGACAAGAACCCCCACTTCATTACACCTTAAATATCCTAGGAAAGAGAAAAGTGGATAAAGAACTTGTGGTCCTCATGTACAATGGAATATCACTCAGCCATGAAATCCACGTCATAAGGCTAGTAGCAGCACGATGAGTGGATTTAGGTACGACGATTCTAAATGAAATAAGTCACACAGAAAAAGACACTTATCATAAGATATCACTTATAGAGGGAATGTAAAAACCGCTACACTTGAACTGAATTACAAAACAGAACAGAGTCACACGTTTAGAAAACACACTATGGTTGCTGAACGGGAAAGGTGAGGTGGGGTGATGCATAAATCAAGGGTTTCAAATTAGCTCAGATACCGTTCCATAAACCCAATATGTAGTAGACAAGACCTACTCCTTGCTCAGTGAACTGGCCTCAACACCCCCTATTCACCGCACAAGAATATATCTGACTAGTAAGAATCTTCAAACCTATGTATTGATATCTCTCTGTAAGTGAGTCAATTGGGTGTAAAGCGGCGTAAACACAGCCGTGAAAAGCAGCTAAACCCCATTATAAAAATAAATTACTTTTCAAAACCCGTGAAACAAAGACAGTGAAAGAGAGAGAAATTCTTACAAAATTCGTTCAGGGGCTGTGATGCAACCTGGATTGACCATATCTAGACTCACAGCTGATTGAGACATAAGGGTGGACACTCTTGGGGCTGAGAGTTTTGGTGAGGTTGCGTGAGCCAACGCAGACCCTTTAAAGTAATACTGCATGGTACCCATCCCATGGGTCCCAAATCTCCAGGTTCAAGGGCATCTTCCTACGTCGAAAACATGCATGAGAAACCCAGAAGATGGTACACCGTGCGATCGGGAAAGGTTTCTAAAACGCCCCTCATTTCTCATCTCCTTGTGCTCGGGTTCGCCATTCCAGCCGCTTTACTAGCCATCTCCCTCCTTGGAGAATCAGCACCTTTAATCTCCTGTTCCGTAGAGGTTGCAATTTGTCCTGAGGATGAACGGGAAGAGGGGAACCAATGAGAGACTAGCTCTAGGGGTTGGGACAGGCACAGGTCACACTATTTTCACATCAGAAGAAGAATTAACCACAAGCTCAGCCTGCCCCCCAGAACCAGAAGAGGGCCTGAAGCAATCCTGCGCTTTTGCGGCCAGCTACCAAAAAAGCGAGTAGAAAAATGGAGCTCAGGGGCACTGCAATTAACAAACCTGCAGTGTTTTAAATGATAACTCTCGTCCACAAATATATTAAGGGAAGGCAACGAAGAGGCTTTGAAAGCAAGGCAGAATTGCAGGAAACAGATTTCAGGAGGTAGATTCGAATCGCCTTGAAAGCACATGAAAAGCGGCAAAACGTGGACAATGATGCACTTGGCTAAAAAGGGCGTATGCGTTTTTTCCTGAATATATTCAGGAAAAAACGCATACGCCCTGTTTGGCCAACCAAGCAACCTGGAAAGGCAAATCAGCGCTACAAAGAAGTCTCGCATCCCAGCGGTCAAAAGGGCCATGCAGAAAAAAGTTTCAAAACCAGAAATGCAGGAGCGGACATGGAGAAATGGGAGACTTGCTACGCTGATGGGCAGGATGTAAATTGCAAACAGTCACTCTGGAGAAGTGTACGGTGTGTCCTGAAACATCTAAAAAACACATCTTGGAGCGCATAGGGCACTTCCACTCATGGGCGTATAAATTGGGAAAACTAAAAATCAGCAAGACACAGGCACCCCAAATTTTAGGGCTGCTCTGTTGACAAGAACCCCCACTTCATTACACCTTAAATATCCTAGGAAAGAGAAAAATGGATAAAGAAGTTGGGGTCCTCATGTACAATGGAATATCACTCAGCCATGAAATCAACGTCATAAGGCTAGTAGCAGCACGATGAGTGGATTTAGGTACGACGATTCTAAGTGAAATAAGTCACACAGAAAAAGACACTTATCATAAGATAGCACTTATAGAGGGAATGTAAAAACCGCTACAGTTGAAGTGAATTACAAAACAGAACATAGTCACACGTTTAGAAAACAAACTATGGCTGCTGAACGGGAAAGGTGAGGTGGGGTGATGCATAAAACAAGGGTTTCAAATTAGCTCCGATACCGTTCCATAAACCCAATATGTAATAGACAAGACCTACTCCTTGCTCAGTGAACTGGACTCAACACCCCGTATTCACCGCACAAGAATATATCTGACTAGTAAGAATCTTCAAACCTATCTATTGATATCTCTCTGTAAGTGAGTCAAGGGGGTGTAAAGCGGCCTAAACACAGCCGTGAAAAGCAGCTAAACCCCATTATAAAAATAAATTACTTTTCAAAACCCGTGAAACAAAGACAGTGAAAGAGAGAGAAATTCTTACAAAATTCGTTCAAGGGCTGTGATGCAACCTGGATTGACCATATCTAGACCCACAGCCGATTGAGACATAAGGGTGGACACTCTTGGGGCTGAGAGGTTCGGTGAGGTTGGGTGAGCCAACGCAGACCCTTTCAAGTAATACTGCATGGTACCCGTCCCATGGGTCCCAAATCTCCATGGCTCAAGGGCATCTTCCTACATCGAAAACATGCATGAGCAACACAGAAGATGGCACACCGTGTGATCGGGAAAGGTTTCTAAAACGCACCTCATTTCTCATCTCCTTGTGCTCGGGTTCGCCATTGCAACCCCTTTACTAGCCTTCTCCCTCCTTGGAGAATCAGCACCTTTAATCTCCTGTTCCGTACAGGTTGCAATTTGTCCTGAGGATGAACGGGAAGAGGGGAACCAATGAGAGACTAGCTCTAGGGGTTGGGACAGGCACAGGTCACACTATTTTCCCATCAGGAAGAAGAATTAACCACAAGCTCAGCCTGCCCCCCAGAACCAGAAGAGGGCCTGAAGCAATCCTGCACTTTTGCGGCTAGCTCCCAAAAAAGCGACTGGAAAAATGGAGCTCAGGGGCACTGCAATTCACAAACCTGCAGAGTTATAAATCATAACTCTCGTCCACAAATATATTGAGAGAAGGCAACGAAGAGGCTTTGAAAGCAAGGCAGAATTGCAGGAAACAGATTTCAGGAGGTAGATTCGAATCGCCTTGAAAGCACATGAAAAGCGGCAAAACGTGGACAATGATGCCCTTGGCCAAAAAGGGCGTATGCGTTTTTTCCTGAATATATTCAGGAAAAAAACGCATACGCCCTTTTTGGCCAACCAAGCAACCGGGAAAGGCAAATCAGCGCTCCAAAGAAGTCTCGCTTCCCAGCGGGCAAAAGGGCCATGCGGAAAAAAGTGTCCAAACCAGAAATGCAGGACCGGCCATGGAGAAATGGGAGCCTTGCTACGCTGATGGGCGGGATGTAAATTGCCAACAGCCACTCTGGAGAAGTGTACGGTGTGTCCTGAAACATCTAAAAAACACAGCTTGGAGAGCATAGGGCACTTCCACTCATGGGCGTATAAATTGGGAAAACTAAAAATCAGCAAGACACAGGCACCCCAAAGTTTAGGGCTGCTCTGTTGACAAGAACCCCCACTTCATTACACCTTAAATATCCTAAGAAAGAGAAAAGTGGATAAAGAACTTGTGGTCCTCATGTACAATGGAATATCACTCAGCCATGAAATCCACGTCATAAGGCTAGTAGCAGCACGATGAGTGGATTTAGGTACGACGATTCTAAATGAAATAAGTCACACAGAAAAAGACATTAATCATAAGATATCACTTATAGAGGGAATGTAAAAACCGCTACACTTGAACTGAATTACAAAACAGAACAGAGTCACACGTTTAGAAAACACACTATGGTTGCTGAACGGGAAAGGTGAGGTGGGGTGATGCATAAATCAAGGGTTTCAAATTAGCTCAGATACCGTTCCATAAACCCAATATCTAGTAGACAAGACCTACTCCTTGCTCAGTGAACTGGCCTCAACACCCCCTATTCACCACACAAGAATATATCTGACTAGTAAGAATCTTCAAACCTATGTATTGATATCTCTCTGTAAGTGAGTCAATTGGGTGTAAAGCGGCCTAAACACAGCCGTGAAAAGCAGCTAAACCCCATTATAAAAATAAATTACTTTTCAAAACCCGTGAAACAAAGACAGTGAAAGAGAGAGAAATTCTTACAAAATTCGTTCAAGGGCTGTGATGCAACCTGGATTGACCATATCTAGACTCACAGCTGATTGAGACATAAGGGTGGACACTCTTGGGGCTGAGAGTTTTGGTGAGGTTGCGTGAGCCAACACAGTCCCTTTAAAGTAATACTGCATGGTACCCATCCCATGGGTCCCAAATCTCCAGGTTCAAGGGCATCTTCCTACGTTGAAAACATGCATGAGAAACCCAGAAGATGGTACACCGTGTGATCGGGAAAGGTTTCTAAAACGCCCCTCATTTCTCATCTCCTTGTGCTCGGGTTCGCCATTCCAGCCGCTTTACTAGCCATCTCCCTCCATGGAAAATCAGCACCTTTAATCTCCTGTTCCGTACAGGTTGAAATTTGTCCTGAGGATGAACGGGAAGAGGGGAACCAATGAGAGACTAGCTCTAGGGGTTGGGACAGGCACAGGTCACACTATTTTCCCATCAGGAAGAAGAATTAACCACAAGCTCAGCCTGCCCCCCAGAACCAGAAGAGGGCCTGAAGCAATCCTGCACTTTTGCGGCTAGCTCCCAAAAAAGCGACTGGAAAAATGGAGCTCAGGGGCACTGCAATTCACAAAACTGCAGAGTTATAAATGATAACTCTCGTCCACAAATATATTGAGAGAAGGCAACGAAGAGGCTTTGAAAGCAAGGCAGAATTGCAGGAAACAGATTTCAGGAGGTAGATTCGAATCGCCTTGAAAGCACATGAAAAGCGGCAAAACGTGGACAATGATGCCCTTGGCCAAAAAGGGCGTATGCGTTTTTTCCTGAATATATTCAGGAAAAAACGCATACGCCCTTTTTGGCCAACCAAGCAACCGGGAAAGGCAAATCAGCGCTCCAAAGAAGTCTCGCTTCCCAGCGGGCAAAAGGGCCATGCGGAAAAAAGTGTCCAAACCAGAAATGCAGGACCGGCCATGCAGAAATGGGAGCCTTGCTATGCTGATGGGCAGGATGTAAATTGCCAACAGCCACTCTGGAGAAGTGTACGGTGTGTCCTGAAACATCTAAAAAACACAGCTTGGAGAGCATAGGGCACTTCCACTCATGGGCGTATAAATTGGGAAAACTAAAAATCACCAAGACACAGGCACCCCAAAGTTTAGGGCTGCTCTGTTGACAAGAACCCCCACTTCATTACACCTTAAATATCCTAGGAAAGAGAAAAGTGGATAAAGAAGTTGTGGTCCTCATGTACAATGGAATATCACTCAGCCATGAAATCCACGTCATAAGGCTAGTAGCAGCACGATGAGTGGATTTAGATACGACGATTCTAAATGAAATAAGTCACACAGAAAAAGACACTTATCATAAGATATCACTTACAGAGGGAATGTAAAAACCGCTACACTTGAACTGAATTACAAAACAGAACAGAGTCACACGTTTAGAAAACACACTATGGCTGCTGAACGGGAAAGGAGAGGTGGGGTGATGCATAAATCAAGGGTTTCAAATTAGCTCAGATACCGTTCCATAAACCCAATATGTAGTAGACAAGACCTACTCCTTGCTCAATGAAATGGCCTCAACACCCCCTATTCACCGCACAAGAATATATCTAACTAGTAAGAATCTTCAAACCTATGTATTGATATCTCTCTGTAAGTGAGTCAATTGGGTGTAAAGCGGCCAAAACACAGCCGTGAAAAGCAGCTAAACCCCATTATAAAAATAAATTACTTTTCAAAACCCGTGAAACAAAGACAGTGAAAGAGAGAGAAATTCTTACAAAATTCGTTCAGGGGCTGTGATGCAACCTGGATTGACCATATCTAGACCCACAGCTGATTGAGACATAAGGGTGGACAATCTTGGGGCTGAGAGGTTTGGTGAGGTTGCGTGAGCCAACGCAGTCCCTTTAAAGTAATACTGCATGGTACCCATCCCATGGGTCCCAAATCTCCAGGTTCAAGGGCAACTTCCTACCTCGAAAACATGCATGAGAAACCCAGAAGATGGTACACCGTGTGATCGGGAAAGGTTTCTAAAACGCCCCTCATTTCTCATCTCCTTGTGCTCGGGTTCGCCATTCCAGCCGCTTTACTAGCCATCTCCCTCCTTGGAGAATCAGCACCTTTAATCTCCTGTTCCGTAGAGGTTGCAATTTGTCCTGAGGATGAACGGCAAGAGGGGAACCAATGAGAGACTAGCTCTAGGGGTAGGGACAGGCAGAGGTCACTCTATTTTCCCATCAGGAAGAAGAATTAACCACAAGCTCAGCCTGCCCCCCAGAACCAGAAGAGGGCCTGAAGCAATCCTGCACTTTTGCGGCCAGCTCCCAAAAAAGTGACTGGAAAAATGGAGCTCAGAGGCACTGCAATAAACAAACCTGCAGAGTTATAAACGATAACTCTCGTCCACAAATATATTGAGGGAAGGCAACGAAGAGGCATTGAAAGCAAGGCAGAATTGCAGGAAACAGATTTCAGGAGGTAGATTCGAATCGCCTTGAAAGCACATGAAAAGCGGCAAAACGTGGACAATGATGCCCTTGGCCAAAAAGGGCGTATGCGTTTTTTCCTGAATATATTCAGGAAAAAACGCATACGCCCTTTTTGGCCAACCAAGCAAACGGGAAAGGCAAATCAGCGCTCCAAAGAAGTCTCGCTTCCCAGCGGGCAAAAGGGCCATGCGGAAAAAAGTGTCCAAACCAGAAATGCAGGACCGGCCATGCAGAAATGGGAGCCTTGCTATGCTGAAGGGCAGGATGTAAATTGCCAACAGCCACTCTGGAGAAGTGTACGGTGTGTCCTGAAACATCTAAAAAACACAGCTTGGAGAGCATAGGGCACTTCCACTCATGGGCGTATAAATTGGGAAAACTAAAAATCAGCAAGACACAGGCACCCCAAAGTTTAGGGCTGCTCTGTTGACAAGAACGCCCACTTCATTACACCTTAAATATCCTAGGAAAGAGAAAAGTGGATAAAGAACTTGTGGTCCTCATGTACAATGGAATATCACTCAGCCATGAAATCCACGTCATAAGGCTAGTAGCAGCACGATGAGTGGATTTAGGTACGACGATTCTAAATGAAATAAGTCACACAGAAAAAGACACTTATCATAAGATATCACTTATAGAGGGAATGTAAAAACCGCTACACTTGAACTGAATTACAAAACAGAACAGAGTCACTCGTTTAGAAAACACACTATGGTTGCTGAACGGGAAAGGTGAGGTGGGGTGATGCATAAATCAAGGGTTTCAAATTAGCTCAGATACCGTTCCATAAACCCAATATGTAGTAGACAAGACCTACTCCTTGCTCAGTGAACTGGCCTCAACACCCCCTATTCACCGCACAAGAATATATCTGACTAGTAAGAATCTTCAAACCTATGTATTGATATCTCTCTGTAAGTGAGTCAATTGGGTGTAAAGCGGCGTAAACACAGCCGTGAAAAGCAGCTAAACCCCATTATAAAAATAAATTACTTTTCAAAACCCGTGAAACAAAGACAGTGAAAGAGAGAGAAATTCTTACAAAATTCGTTCAGGGGCTGTGATGCAACCTGGATTGACCATATCTAGACTCACAGCTGATTGAGACATAAGGGTGGACACTCTTGGGGCTGAGAGTTTTGGTGAGGTTGCGTGAGCCAACGCAGACCCTTTAAAGTAATACTGCATGGTACCCATCCCATGGGTCCCAAATCTCCAGGTTCAAGGGCATCTTCCTACGTCGAAAACATGCATGAGAAACCCAGAAGATGGTACACCGTGTGATCGGGAAAGGTTTCTAAAACGCCCCTCATTTCTCATCTCCTTGTGCTCGGGTTCGCCATTCCAGCCGCTTTACTAGCCATCTCCCTCCTTGGAGAATCAGCACCTTTAATCTCCTGTTCCGTAGAGGTTGCAATTTGTCCTGAGGATGAACGGGAAGAGGGGAACCAATGAGAGACTAGCTCTAGGGGTTGGGACAGGCACAGGTCACACTATTTTCACATCAGAAGAAGAATTAACCACAAGCTCAGCCTGCCCCCCAGAACCAGAAGAGGGCCTGAAGCAATCCTGCGCTTTTGCGGCCAGCTACCAAAAAAGCGAGTAGAAAAATGGAGCTCAGGGGCACTGCAATTAACAAACCTGCAGTGTTTTAAATGATAACTCTCGTCCACAAATATATTAAGGGAAGGCAACGAAGAGGCTTTGAAAGCAAGGCAGAATTGCAGGAAACAGATTTCAGGAGGTAGATTCGAATCGCCTTGAAAGCACATGAAAAGCGGCAAAACGTGGACAATGATGCACTTGGCTAAAAAGGGCGTATGCGTTTTTTCCTGAATATATTCAGGAAAAAACGCATACGCCCTGTTTGGCCAACCAAGCAACCTGGAAAGGCAAATCAGCGCTACAAAGAAGTCTCGCATCCCAGCGGTCAAAAGGGCCATGCAGAAAAAAGTTTCAAAACCAGAAATGCAGGAGCGGCCATGGAGAAATGGGAGACTTGCTACGCTGATGGGCAGGATGTAAATTGCAAACAGTCACTCTGGAGAAGTGTACGGTGTGTCCTGAAACATCTAAAAAACACATCTTGGAGCGCATAGGGCACTTCCACTCATGGGCGTATAAATTGGGAAAACTAAAAATCAGCAAGACACAGGCACCCCAAAGTTTAGGGCTGCTCTGTTGACAAGAACCCCCACTTCATTACACCTTAAATATCCTAGGAAAGAGAAAAATGGATAAAGAAGTTGGGGTCCTCATGTACAATGGAATATCACTCAGCCATGAAATCAACGTCATAAGGCTAGTAGCAGCACGATGAGTGGATTTAGGTACGACGATTCTAAGTGAAATAAGTCACACAGAAAAAGACACTTATCATAAGATAGCACTTATAGAGGGAATGTAAAAACCGCTACAGTTGAAGTGAATTACAAAACAGAACATAGTCACACGTTTAGAAAACAAACTATGGCTGCTGAACGGGAAAGGTGAGGTGGGGTGATGCATAAAACAAGGGTTTCAAATTAGCTCCGATACCGTTCCATAAACCCAATATGTAATAGACAAGACCTACTCCTTGCTCAGTGAACTGGACTCAACACCCCGTATTCACCGCACAAGAATATATCTGACTAGTAAGAATCTTCAAACCTATCTATTGATATCTCTCTGTAAGTGAGTCAAGGGGGTGTAAAGCGGCCTAAACACAGCCGTGAAAAGCAGCTAAACCCCATTATAAAAATAAATTACTTTTCAAAACCCGTGAAACAAAGACAGTGAAAGAGAGAGAAATTCTTACAAAATTCGTTCAAGGGCTGTGATGCAACCTGGATTGACCATATCTAGACCCACAGCCGATTGAGACATAAGGGTGGACACTCTTGGGGCTGAGAGGTTCGGTGAGGTTGGGTGAGCCAACGCAGACCCTTTCAAGTAATACTGCATGGTACCCGTCCCATGGGTCCCAAATCTCCATGGCTCAAGGGCATCTTCCTACATCGAAAACATGCATGAGCAACACAGAAGATGGCACACCGTGTGATCGGGAAAGGTTTCTAAAACGCACCTCATTTCTCATCTCCTTGTGCTCGGGTTCGCCATTGCAACCCCTTTACTAGCCTTCTCCCTCCTTGGAGAATCAGCACCTTTAATCTCCTGTTCCGTACAGGTTGCAATTTGTCCTGAGGATGAACGGGAAGAGGGGAACCAATGAGAGACTAGCTCTAGGGGTTGGGACAGGCACAGGTCACACTATTTTCCCATCAGGAAGAAGAATTAACCACAAGCTCAGCCTGCCCCCCAGAACCAGAAGAGGGCCTGAAGCAATCCTGCACTTTTGCGGCTAGCTCCCAAAAAAGCGACTGGAAAAATGGAGCTCAGGGGCACTGCAATTCACAAACCTGCAGAGTTATAAATCATAACTCTCGTCCACAAATATATTGAGAGAAGGCAACGAAGAGGCTTTGAAAGCAAGGCAGAATTGCAGGAAACAGATTTCAGGAGGTAGATTCGAATCGCCTTGAAAGCACATGAAAAGCGGCAAAACGTGGACAATGATGCCCTTGGCCAAAAAGGGCGTATGCGTTTTTTCCTGAATATATTCAGGAAAAAAACGCATACGCCCTTTTTGGCCAACCAAGCAACCGGGAAAGGCAAATCAGCGCTCCAAAGAAGTCTCGCTTCCCAGCGGGCAAAAGGGCCATGCGGAAAAAAGTGTCCAAACCAGAAATGCAGGACCGGCCATGGAGAAATGGGAGCCTTGCTACGCTGATGGGCGGGATGTAAATTGCCAACAGCCACTCTGGAGAAGTGTACGGTGTGTCCTGAAACATCTAAAAAACACAGCTTGGAGAGCATAGGGCACTTCCACTCATGGGCGTATAAATTGGGAAAACTAAAAATCAGCAAGACACAGGCACCCCAAAGTTTAGGGCTGCTCTGTTGACAAGAACCCCCACTTCATTACACCTTAAATATCCTAGGAAAGAGAAAAGTGGATAAAGAACTTGTGGTCCTCATGTACAATGGAATATCACTCAGCCATGAAATCCACGTCATAAGGCTAGTAGCAGCACGATGAGTGGATTTAGGTACGACGATTCTAAATGAAATAAGTCACACAGAAAAAGACATTAATCATAAGATATCACTTATAGAGGGAATGTAAAAACCGCTACACTTGAACTGAATTACAAAACAGAACAGAGTCACACGTTTAGAAAACACACTATGGTTGCTGAACGGGAAAGGTGAGGTGGGGTGATGCATAAATCAAGGGTTTCAATATTAGCTCAGATACCGTTCCATAAACCCAATATGTAGTAGACAAGACCTACTCCTTGCTCAGTGAACTGGCCTCAACACCCCCTATTCACCGCACAAGAATATATCTGACTAGTAAGAATCTTCAAACCTATGTATTGATATCTCTCTGTAAGTGAGTCAATTGGGTGTAAAGCGGCCTAAACAAAGCCGTGAAAAGCAGCTAAACCCCATTATAAAAATAAATTACTTTTCAAAACCCGTGAAACAAAGACAGTGAAAGAGAGAGAAATTCTTACAAAATTCGTTCAGGGGCTGTGATGCAACCTGGATTGACCATATCTAGACCCACAGCTGATTGAGACATAAGGGTGGACAATCTTGGGGCTGAGAGGTTTGGTGAGGTTGCGTGAGCCAACGCAGTCCCTTTAAAGTAATACTGCATGATACCCATCCCATGGGTCCCAAATCTCCAGGTTCAAGGGCAACTTCCTACCTCGAAAACATGCATGAGAAACCCAGAAGATGGTACACCGTGTGATCGGGAAAGGTTTCTAAAACGCACCTCATTTCTCATCTCCTTGTGCTCGGGTTCGCCATTCCAGCCGCTTTACTAGCCATCTCCCTCCTTGGAGAATCAGCACCTTTAATCTCCTGTTCCGTACAGGTTGCAATTTGTCCTGAGGATGAACGGGAAGAGGGGAACCAATGAGAGACTAGCTCTAGGGGTTGGGACAGGCACAGGTCACTCTATTTTCCCATCAGGAAGAAGAATTAACCACAAGCTCAGCCTGCCCCCCAGAACCAGAAGAGGGCCTGAAGCAATCCTGCACTTTTGCGGCCAGCTCCCAAAAAAGCGACTGGATAAATGGAGCTCAGGGGCACTGCAATTCACAAACCTGCAGAGTTATAAATGATAACTCTCGTCCACAAATATATTGAGGGAAGGCAACAAAGAGGCTTTGAAAGCAAGGCAGAATTGCAGGAAACAGATTTCAGGAGGTAGATTCGAATCGCCTTGATAGCACTTGAAAAGCGGCAAAACGTGGACAATGATGCCCTTGGCCAAAAAGGGCGTATGCGTTTTTTCCTGAATATATTCAGGAAAAAACGCATACGCCCTTTTTGGCCAACCAAGCAACCTGGAAAGGCAAATCAGCGCTCCAAAGAACTCTCGCTTCCCAGCGGGCAAAAGGGCCATGCGGAAAAAAGTGTCCAAACCAGAAATGAAGGACCGGCCATGGAGAAATGGCAGCCTTGCTACGCTGATGGGCGGGATGTAAATTGCCAACAGCCACTCTGGAGAAGTGTACGGTGTGTCCTGAAACATCTAAAAAACACAGCTTCCAGAGCATAGGGCACTTCCACTCATGGGCGTATAAATTGGGAAAACTAAAAATCAGCAAGACACAGGCACCCCAAAGTTTAGGGCTGCTCTGTTGACAAGAACCCTCACTTCATTACACCTTAAATATCCTAGGAAAGAGAAAAGTGGATAAAGAAGTTGTGGTCCTCATGTACAATGGAATATCACTCAGCCATGAAATCCACGTCATAAGGCTAGTAGCAGCACGATGAGTGGATTTAGATACGACGATTCTAAATGAAATAAGTCACACAGAAAAAGACACTTATCATAAGATATCACTTATAGAGGGAATGTAAAAACCGCTACACTTGAACTGAATTACAAAACAGAACAGAGTCACACGTTTAGAAAACACACTATGGCTGCTGAACGGGAAAGGTGAGGTGGGGTGATGCATAAATCAAGGGTTTCAAATTAGCTCAGATACCGTTCCATAAACCCAATATGTAGTAGACAAGACCTACTCCTTGCTCAGTGAAATGGCCTCAACACCCCCTATTCACCGCACAAGAATATATCTGACTAGTAAGAATCTTCAAACCTATGTATTGATATCTCTCTGTAAGTGAGTCAATTGGGTGTAAAGCGGCGTAAACACAGCCGTGAAAAGCAGCTAAACCCCATTATAAAAATAAATTACTTTTCAAAACCCGTGAAACAAAGACAGTGAAAGAGAGAGAAATTCTTACAAAATTCGTTCAGGGGCTGTGATGCAACCTGGATTGACCATATCTAGACCCACAGCTGATTGAGACATAAGGGTGGACACTCTTGGGGCTGAGAGTTTTGGTGAGGTTGCGTGAGCCAACGCAAACCCTTTAAAGTAATACTGCATGGTACCCATCCCATGGGTCCCAAATCTCCAGGTTCAAGGGCATCTTCCTACGTCGAAAACATGCATGAGAAACCCAGAAGATGGTACACCGTGTGATCGGGAAAGGTTTCTAAAACACCCCTCATTTCTCATCTCCTTGTGCTCGGGTTCGCCATTCCAGCCGCTTTACTAGCCATCTCCCTCCTTGGAGAATCAGCACCTTTAATCTCCTGTTCCGTAGAGGTTGCAATTTGTCCTGAGGATGAACGGCAAGAGGGGAACCAATGAGAGACTAGCTCTAGGGGTTGGGACAGGCACAGGTCACTCTATTTTCCCATCAGGAAGAAGAATTAACCACAAGCTCAGCCTGCCCCCCAGAACCAGAAGAGGGCCTGAAGCAATCCTGCACTTTTGCGGCCAGCTCCCAAAAAAGTGACTGGAAAAATGGAGCTCAGGGGCACTGCAATAAACAAACCTGCAGAGTTATAAACGATAACTCTCGTCCACAAATATATTGAGGGAAGGCAACGAAGAGGCTTTGAAAGCAAGGCAGAATTGCAGGAAACAGATTTCAGGAGGTAGATTCGAATCGCCTTGAAAGCACATGAAAAGCGGCAAAACGTGGACAATGATGCACTTGGCTAAAAAGGGCGTATGCGTTTTTTCCTGAATATATTCAGGAAAAAACGCATACGCCCTTTTTGGCCAACCAAGCAACCTGGAAAGGCAAATCAGCGCTACAAAGAAGTCTCGCATCCCAGCGGTCAAAAGGGCCATGCAGAAAAAAGTTTCAAAACCAGAAATGCAGGAGCGGCCATGGAGAAATGGGAGACTTGCTACGCTGATGGGCGGGTTGTAAATTGCAAACAGTCACTCTGGAGAAGTGTACGGTGTGTCCTGAAACATCTAAAAAACACAGCTTGGAGCGCATAGGGCACTTCCACTCATGGGCGTATAAATTGGGAAAACTAAAAATCAGCAAGACACAGGCACCCCAAAGTTTAGGGCTGCTCTGTTGACAAGAACCCCCACTTCATTACACCTTAAATATCCTAGGAAAGAGAAAAATGGATAAAGAAGTTGGGGTCCTCATATACAATGGAATATCACTCAGCCATGAAATCAAGGTCATAAGGCTAGTAGCAGCACGATGAGTGGATTTAGGTACGACGATTCTAAGTGAAATAAGTCACACAGAAAAAGACACTTATCATAAGATAGCACTTATAGAGGGAATGTAAAAACCGCTACAGTTGAAGTGAATTACAAAACAGAACATAGTCACACGTTTAGAAAACAAACTATGGCTGCTGAACGGGAAAGGTGAGGTGGGGTGATGCATAAAACAAGGGTTTCAAATTAGCTCCGATACCGTTCCATAAACCCAATATGTAATAGACAAGACCTACTCCTTGCTCAGTGAACTGGACTCAACACCCCGTATTCACCGCACAAGAATATATCTGACTAGTAAGAATCTTCAAACCTATCTATTGATATCTCTCTGTAAGTGAGTCAAGGGGGTGTAAAGCGGCATAAACACAGCCGTGAAAAGCAGCTAAACCCCATTATAAAAATAAATTACTTTTCAAAACCCGTGAAACAAAGACAGTGAAAGAGAGAGAAATTCTTACAAAATTCGTTCAAGGGCTGTGATGCAACCTGGATTGACCATATCTAGACCCACAGCCGATTGAGACATAAGGGTGGACACTCTTGGGGCTGAGAGGTTTGGTGAGGTTGGGTGAGCCAACGCAGACCCTTTCAAGTAATACTGCATGGTACCCGTCCCATGGGTCCCAAATCTCCATGGCTCAAGGGCATCTTCCTACATCGAAAACATGCATGAGCAACACAGAAGATGGCACACCGTGTGATCGGGAAAGGTTTCTAAAACGCACCTCATTTCTCATCTCCTTGTGCTCGGGTTCGCCATTGCAGCCCCTTTACTAGCCTTCTCCCTCCTTGGAGAATCAGCACCTTTAATCTCCTGTTCCGTACAGGTTGCAATTTGTCCTGAGGATGAACGGGAAGAGGGGAACCAATGAGAGACTAGCTCTAGGGGTTGGGACAGGCACAGGTCACACTATTTTCCCATCAGGAAGAAGAATTAACCACAAGCTCAGCCTGCCCCCCAGAACCAGAAGAGGGCCTGAAGCAATCTTGCACTTTTGCGGCTAGCTCCCAAAAAAGCGACTGGAAAAATGGAGCTCAGGGACACTGCAATTCACAAACCTGCAGAGTTATAAATGATAACTCTCGTCCACAAATATATTGAGAGAAGGCAACGAAGAGGCTTTGAAAGCAAGGCAGAATTGCAGGAAACAGATTTCAGGAGGTAGATTCGAATCGCCTTGAAAGCACATGAAAAGCGGCAAAACGTGGACAATGATGCCCTTGGCCAAAAAGGGCGTATGCGTTTTTTCCTGAATATATTCAGGAAAAAACGCATACGCCCTTTTTGGCCAACCAAGCAACCGGGAAAGGCAAATCAGCGCTCCAAAGAAGTCTCGCTTCCCAGCGGACAAAAGGGCCATGCGGAAAAAAGTGTCCAAACCAGAAATGCAGGACCGGCCATGGAGAAATGGGAGCCTTGCTACGCTGATGGGCGGGATGTAAATTGCCAACAGCCACTCTGGAGAAGTGTACGGTGTGTCCTGAAACATCTAAAAAACACAGCTTGGAGAGCATAGGGCACTTCCACTCATGGGCGTATAAATTGGGAAAACTAAAAATCAGCAAGACACAGGCACCCCAAAGTTTAGGGCTGCTCTGTTGACAAGAACCCCCACTTCATTACACCTTAAATATCCTAGGAAAGAGAAAAGTGGATAAAGAACTTGTGGTCCTCATGTACAATGGAATATCACTCAGCCATGAAATCCACGTCATAAGGCTAGTAGCAGCACGATGAGTGGATTTAGGTACGACGATTCTAAATGAAATAAGTCACACAGAAAAAGACATTAATCATAAGATATCACTTATAGAGGGAATGTAAAAACCGCTACACTTGAACTGAATTACAAAACAGAACAGAGTCACACGTTTAGAAAACACACTATGGTTGCTGAACGGGAAAGGTGAGGTGGGGTGATGCATAAATCAAGGGTTTCAATATTAGCTCAGATACCGTTCCATAAACCCAATATGTAGTAGACAAGACCTACTCCTTGCTCAGTGAACTGGCCTCAACACCCCCTATTCACCGCACAAGAATATATCTGACTAGTAAGAATCTTCAAACCTATGTATTGATATCTCTCTGTAAGTGAGTCAATTGGGTGTAAAGCGGCCTAAACACAGCCGTGAAAAGCAGCTAAACCCCATTATAAAAATAAATTACTTTTCAAAACCCGTGAAACAAAGACAGTGAAAGAGAGAGAAATTCTTACAAAATTCGTTCAGGGGCTGTGATGCAACCTGGATTGACCATATCTAGACCCACAGCTGATTGAGACATAAGGGTGGACAATCTTGGGGCTGAGAGGTTTGGTGAGGTTGCGTGAGCCAACGCAGTCCCTTTAAAGTAATACTGCATGGTACCCATCCCATGGGTCCCAAATCTCCAGGTTCAAGGGCAACTTCCTACCTCGAAAACATGCATGAGAAACCCAGAAGATGGTACACCGTGTGATCGGGAAAGGTTTCTAAAACGCCCCTCATTTCTCATCTCCTTGTGCTCGGGTTCGCCATTCCAGCTGCTTTACTGGCCATCTCCCTCCTTGGAGAATCAGCACCTTTAATCTCCTGTTCCGTACAGGTTGCAATTTGTCCTGAGGATGAACGGGAAGAGGGGAACCAATGAGAGACTAGCTCTAGGGGTTGGGACAGGCACAGGTCACTCTATTTTCCCATCAGGAAGAAGAATTAACCACAAGCTCAGCCTGCCCCCCAGAACCAGAAGAGGGCCTGAAGCAATCCTGCACTTTTGCGGCCAGCTCCCAAAAAAGCGACTGGATAAATGGAGCTCAGGGGCACTGCAATTCACAAACCTGCAGAGTTATAAATGATAACTCTCGTCCACAAATATATTGAGGGAAGGCAACGAAGAGGCTTTGAAAGCAAGGCAGAATTGCAGGAAACAGATTTCAGGAGGTAGATTCGAATCGCCTTGATAGCACTTGAAAAGCGGCAAAACGTGGACAATGATGCCCTTGGCCAAAAAGGGCGTATGCGTTTTTTCCTGAATATATTCAGGAAAAAACGCATACGCCCTTTTTGGCCAACCAAGCAACCTGGAAAGGCAAATCAGCGCTCCAAAGAACTCTCGCTTCCCAGCGGGCAAAAGGGCCATGCGGAAAAAAGTGTCCAAACCAGAAATGCAGGACCGGCCATGGAGAAATGGGAGCCTTGCTACGCTGATGGGTGGGATGTAAATTGCCAACAGCCACTCTGGAGAAGTGTACGGTGTGTTCTGAAACATCTAAAAAACACAGCTTGGAGAGCATAGGGCACTTCCACTCATGGGCGTATAAATTGGGAAAACTAAAAATCAGAAAGACACAGGCACTCCAAAGTTTAGGGCTGCTCTGTTGACAAGAACCACCACTTCATTACATCTTAAATATCCTAGGAAAGAGAAAAATGGATAAAGAAGTTGGGGTCCTCATGTACAATGGAATATCACTCAGCCATGAAATCAACGTCATAAGGCTAGTAGCAGCACGATGAGTGGATTTAGGTACGACGATTCTAAGTGAAATAAGTCACACAGAAAAAGACACTTATCATAAGATAGCACTTATAGAGGGAATGTAAAAACCGCTACACTTGAAGTGAATTACAAAACAGAACATAGTCACACGTTTAGAAAACAAACTATGGCTGCTGAACGGGAAAGGTGAGGTGGGGTGATGCATAAAACAAGGGTTTCAAATTAGCTCCGATACCGGTCCATAAACCCAATATGTAATACACAAGACCTACTCCTTGCTCAGTGAACTGGACTCAACACCCCCTATTCACCGCACAAGAATATATCTGACTAGTAAGAATCTTCAAACCTATCTATTGATATCTCTCTGTAAGTGAGTCAAGGGGGTGTAAAGCGGCATAAACACAGCCGTGAAAAGCAGCTAAACCCCATTATAAAAATAAATTACTTTTCAAAACCCGTGAAACAAAGACAGTGAAAGAGAGAGAAATTCTTACAAAATTCGTTCAAGGGCTGTGATGCAACCTGGATTGACCATATCTAGACCCACAGCCGATTGAGACATAAGGGTGGACACTCTTGGGGCTGAGAGGTTTGATGAGGTTGGGTGAGCCAACGCAGACCCTTTCAAGTAATACTGCATGGTACCCGTCCCATGGGTCCCAAATCTCCATGGCTCAAGGGCATCTTCCTACATCGAAAACATGCATGAGCAACACAGAAGATGGCACACCGTGTGATCGGGAAAGGTTTCTAAAACGCATCTCATTTCGCATCTCCTTGTGCTCGGGTTCGCCATTGCAGCCCCTTTACTAGCCTTCTCCCTCCTTGGAGAATCAGCACCTTTAAACTCCTGTTCCGTAGAGTTTGCAATTTGTCCTGAGGATGAACGGGAAGAGGGGGAACCAAAGAGAGACTAGCTCTAGGTGTTGGGACAGGCACACGTCACTCTATTTTCCCATCAGGAAGAAGAATTAAGCACAAGCTCAGCCTGCCCCCCAGAACCAGAAGAGGGCCTGAAGCAATCCTGCGCTTTTGCGGCCAGCTACCAAAAAAGCGAGTAGAAAAATGGAGCTCAGGGGCACTGCAATTAACAAACCTGCAGTGTTTTAAATGATAACTCTCGTCCACAAATATATTAAGGGAAGGCAACGAAGAGGCTTTGAAAGCAAGGCAGAATTGCAGGAAACAGATTTCAGGAGGTAGATTCGAATCGCCTTGAAAGCACATGAAAAGCGGCAAAACGTGGACAATGATGCACTTGGCTAAAAAGGGCGTATGCGTTTTTTCCTGAATATATTCAGGAAAAAACGCATACGCCCTGTTTGGCCAACCAAGCAACCTGGAAAGGCAAATCAGCGCTACAAAGAAGTCTCGCATCCCAGCGGTCAAAAGGGCCATGCAGAAAAAAGTTTCAAAACCAGAAATGCAGGAGCGGCCATGGAGAAATGGGAGACTTGCTACGCTGATGGGCAGGATGTAAATTGCAAACAGTCACTCTGGAGAAGTGTACGGTGTGTCCTGAAACATCTAAAAAACACATCTTGGAGCGCATAGGGCACTTCCACTCATGGGCGTATAAATTGGGAAAACTAAAAATCAGCAAGACACAGGCACCCCAAAGTTTAGGGCTGCTCTGTTGACAAGAACCCCCACTTCATTACACCTTAAATATCCTAGGAAAGAGAAAAATGGATAAAGAAGTTGGGGTCCTCATGTACAATGGAATATCACTCAGCCATGAAATCAAGGTCATAAGGCTAGTAGCAGCACGATGAGTGGATTTAGGTACGACGATTCTAAGTGAAATAAGTCACACAGAAAAAGACACTTATCATAAGATAGCACTTATAGAGGGAATGTAAAAACCGCTACAGTTGAAGTGAATTACAAAACAGAACATAGTCACACGTTTAGAAAACAAACTATGGCTGCTGAACGGGAAAGGTGAGGTGGGGTGATGCATAAAACAAGGGTTTCAAATTAGCTCCGATACCGTTCCATAAACCCAATATGTAATAGACAAGACCTACTCCTTGCTCAGTGAACTGGACTCAACACCCCGTATTCACCGCACAAGAATATATCTGACTAGTAAGAATCTTCAAACCTATCTATTGATATCTCTCTGTAAGTGAGTCAAGGGGGTGTAAAGCGGCCTAAACACAGCCGTGAAAAGCAGCTAAACCCCATTATAAAAATAAATTACTTTTCAAAACCCGTGAAACAAAGACAGTGAAAGAGAGAGAAATTCTTACAAAATTCGTTCAAGGGCTGTGATGCAACCTGGATTGACCATATCTAGACCCACAGCCGATTGAGACATAAGGGTGGACACTCTTGGGGCTGAGAGGTTCGGTGAGGTTGGGTGAGCCAACGCAGACCCTTTCAAGTAATACTGCATGGTACCCGTCCCATGGGTCCCAAATCTCCATGGCTCAAGGGCATCTTCCTACATCGAAAACATGCATGAGCAACACAGAAGATGGCACACCGTGTGATCGGGAAAGGTTTCTAAAACGCACCTCATTTCTCATCTCCTTGTGCTCGGGTTCGCCATTGCAACCCCTTTACTAGCCTTCTCCCTCCTTGGAGAATCAGCACCTTTAATCTCCTGTTCCGTACAGGTTGCAATTTGTCCTGAGGATGAACGGGAAGAGGGGAACCAATGAGAGACTAGCTCTAGGGGTTGGGACAGGCACAGGTCACACTATTTTCCCATCAGGAAGAAGAATTAACCACAAGCTCAGCCTGCCCCCCAGAACCAGAAGAGGGCCTGAAGCAATCCTGCACTTTTGCGGCTAGCTCCCAAAAAAGCGACTGGAAAAATGGAGCTCAGGGGCACTGCAATTCACAAACCTGCAGAGTTATAAATCATAACTCTCGTCCACAAATATATTGAGAGAAGGCAACGAAGAGGCTTTGAAAGCAAGGCAGAATTGCAGGAAACAGATTTCAGGAGGTAGATTCGAATCGCCTTGAAAGCACATGAAAAGCGGCAAAACGTGGACAATGATGCCCTTGGCCAAAAAGGGCGTATGCGTTTTTTCCTGAATATATTCAGGAAAAAACGCATACGCCCTTTTTGGCCAACCAAGCAACCGGGAAAGGCAAATCAGCGCTCCAAAGAAGTCTCGCTTCCCAGCGGGCAAAAGGGCCATGCGGAAAAAAGTGTCCAAACCAGAAATGCAGGACCGGCCATGGAGAAATGGGAGCCTTGCTACGCTGATGGGCGGGATGTAAATTGCCAACAGCCACTCTGGAGAAGTGTACGGTGTGTCCTGAAACATCTAAAAAACACAGCTTGGAGAGCATAGGGCACTTCCACTCATGGGCGTATAAATTGGGAAAACTAAAAATCAGCAAGACACAGGCACCCCAAAGTTTAGGGCTGCTCTGTTGACAAGAACCCCCACTTCATTACACCTTAAATATCCTAGGAAAGAGAAAAGTGGATAAAGAACTTGTGGTCCTCATGTACAATGGAATATCACTCAGCCATGAAATCCACGTCATAAGGCTAGTAGCAGCACGATGAGTGGATTTAGGTACGACGATTCTAAATGAAATAAGTCACACAGAAAAAGACATTAATCATAAGATATCACTTATAGAGGGAATGTAAAAACCGCTACACTTGAACTGAATTACAAAACAGAACAGAGTCACACGTTTAGAAAACACACTATGGTTGCTGAACGGGAAAGGTGAGGTGGGGTGATGCATAAATCAAGGGTTTCAATATTAGCTCAGATACCGTTCCATAAACCCAATATGTAGTAGACAAGACCTACTCCTTGCTCAGTGAACTGGCCTCAACACCCCCTATTCACCGCACAAGAATATATCTGACTAGTAAGAATCTTCAAACCTATGTATTGATATCTCTCTGTAAGTGAGTCAATTGGGTGTAAAGCGGCCTAAACACAGCCGTGAAAAGCAGCTAAACCCCATTATAAAAATAAATTACTTTTCAAAACCCGTGAAACAAAGACAGTGAAAGAGAGAGAAATTCTTACAAAATTTGTTCAGGGGCTGTGATGCAACCTGGATTGACCATATCTAGACCCACAGCTGATTGAGACATAAGGGTGGACAATCTTGGGGCTGAGAGGTTTGGTGAGGTTGCGTGAGCCAACGCAGTCCCTTTAAAGTAATACTGCATGGTACCCATCCCATGGGTCCCAAATCTCCAGGTTCAAGGGCAACTTCCTACCTCGAAAACATGCATGAGAAACCCAGAAGATGGTACACCGTGTGATCGGGAAAGGTTTCTAAAACGCCCCTCATTTCTCATCTCCTTGTGCTCGGGTTCGCCATTCCAGCCGCTTTACTAGCCATCTCCCTCCTTGGAGAATCAGCACCTTTAATCTCCTGTTCCGTACAGGTTGCAATTTGTCCTGAGGATGAACGGGAAGAGGGGAACCAATGAGAGACTAGCTCTAGGGGTTGGGACAGGCACAGGTCACTCTATTTTCCCATCAGGAAGAAGAATTAACCACAAGCTCAGCCTGCCCCCCAGAAACAGAAGAGGGCCTGAAGCAATCCTGCACTTTTGCGGCCAGCTCCCAAAAAAGCGACTGGATAAATGGAGCTCAGGGGCACTGCAATTCACAAACCTGCAGAGTTATAAATGATAACTCTCGTCCACAAATATATTGAGGGAAGGCAACGAAGAGGCTTTGAAAGCAAGGCAGAATTGCAGGAAACAGATTTCAGGAGGTAGATTCGAATCGCCTTGATAGCACTTGAAAAGCGGCAAAACGTGGACAATGATGCCCTTGGCCAAAAAGGGCGTATGCGTTTTTTCCTGAATATATTCAGGAAAAAACGCATACGCCCTTTTTGGCCAACCAAGCAACCTGGAAAGGCAAATCAGCGCTCCAAAGAACTCTCGCTTCCCAGCGGGCAAAAGGGCCATGCGGAAAAAAGTGTCCAAACCAGAAATGCAGGACCGGCCATGGAGAAATGGGAGCCTTGCTACGCTGATGGGCGGGATGTAAATTGCCAACAGCCACTCTGGAGAAGTGTACGGTGTGTTCTGAAACATCTAAAAAACACAGCTTGGAGAGCATAGGGCACTTCCACTCATGGGCGTATAAATTGGGAAAACTAAAAATCAGAAAGACACAGGCACTCCAAAGTTTAGGGCTGCTCTGTTGACAAGAACCACCACTTCATTACATCTTAAATATCCTAGGAAAGAGAAAAATGGATAAAGAAGTTGGGGTCCTCATGTACAATGGAATATCACTCAGCCATGAAATCAACGTCATAAGGCTAGTAGCAGCACGATGAGTGGATTTAGGTACGACGATTCTAAGTGAAATAAGTCACACAGAAAAAGACACTTATCATAAGATAGCACTTATAGAGGGAATGTAAAAACCGCTACACTTGAAGTGAATTACAAAACAGAACATAGTCACACGTTTAGAAAACAAACTATGGCTGCTGAACGGGAAAGGTGAGGTGGGGTGATGCATAAAACAAGGGTTTCAAATTAGCTCCGATACCGGTCCATAAACCCAATATGTAATACACAAGACCTACTCCTTGCTCAGTGAACTGGACTCAACACCCCCTATTCACCGCACAAGAATATATCTGACTAGTAAGAATCTTCAAACCTATCTATTGATATCTCTCTGTAAGTGAGTCAAGGGGGTGTAAAGCGGCATAAACACAGCCGTGAAAAGCAGCTAAACCCCATTATAAAAATAAATTACTTTTCAAAACCCGTGAAACAAAGACAGTGAAAGAGAGAGAAATTCTTACAAAATTCGTTCAAGGGCTGTGATGCAACCTGGATTGACCATATCTAGACCCACAGCCGATTGAGACATAAGGGTGGACACTCTTGGGGCTGAGAGGTTTGATGAGGTTGGGTGAGCCAACGCAGACCCTTT
Source organism: Balaenoptera acutorostrata (assembly GCF_949987535.1). Lineage (NCBI taxonomy): Eukaryota > Metazoa > Chordata > Mammalia > Artiodactyla > Balaenopteridae > Balaenoptera > Balaenoptera acutorostrata. The sequence goes on from NW_026645570.1 coordinate 419,356, forward strand.
CAAGTAATACTGCATGGTACCCGTCCCATGGGTCCCAAATCTCCATGGCTCAAGGGCATCTTCCTACATCGAAAACATGCATGAGCAACACAGAAGATGGCACACCGTGTGATCGGGAAAGGTTTCTAAAACGCATCTCATTTCGCATCTCCTTGTGCTCGGGTTCGCCATTGCAGCCCCTTTACTAGCCTTCTCCCTCCTTGGAGAATCAGCACCTTTAAACTCCTGTTCCGTAGAGTTTGCAATTTGTCCTGAGGATGAACGGGAAGAGGGGGAACCAAAGAGAGACTAGCTCTAGGTGTTGGGACAGGCACACGTCACTCTATTTTCCCATCAGGAAGAAGAATTAAGCACAAGCTCAGCCTGCCCCCCAGAACCAGAAGAGGGCCTGAAGCAATCCTGCGCTTTTGCGGCCAGCTACCAAAAAAGCGAGTAGAAAAATGGAGCTCAGGGGCACTGCAATTAACAAACCTGCAGTGTTTTAAATGATAACTCTCGTCCACAAATATATTAAGGGAAGGCAACGAAGAGGCTTTGAAAGCAAGGCAGAATTGCAGGAAACAGATTTCAGGAGGTAGATTCGAATCGCCTTGAAAGCACATGAAAAGCGGCAAAACGTGGACAATGATGCACTTGGCTAAAAAGGGCGTATGCGTTTTTTCCTGAATATATTCAGGAAAAAACGCATACGCCCTTTTTGGCCAACCAAGCAACCTGGAAAGGCAAATCAGCGCTACAAAGAAGTCTCGCATCCCAGCGGTCAAAAGGGCCATGCAGAAAAAAGTTTCAAAACCAGAAATGCAGGAGCGGCCATGGAGAAATGGGAGACTTGCTACGCTGATGGGCGGGATGTAAATTGCAAACAGTCACTCTGGAGAAGTGTACGGTGTGTCCTGAAACATCTAAAATCACATCTTGGAGCGCATAGGGCACTTCCACTCATGGGCGTATAAATTGGGAAAACTAAAAATCAGCAAGACACAGGCACCCCAAAGTTTAGGGCTGCTCTGTTGACAAGAACCCCCACTTCATTACACCTTAAATATCCTAGGAAAGAGAAAAATGGATAAAGAAGTTGGGGTCCTCATGTACAATGGAATATCACTCAGCCATGAAATCAACGTCATAAGGCTAGTAGCAGCACGATGAGTGGATTTAGGTACGACGATTCTAAGTGAAATAAGTCACACAGAAAAAGACACTTATCATAAGATAGCACTTATAGAGGGAATGTAAAAACCGCTACAGTTGAAGTGAATTACAAAACAGAACATAGTCACACGTTTAGAAAACAAACTATGGCTGCTGAACGGGAAAGGTGAGGTGGGGTGATGCATAAAACAAGGGTTTCAAATTAGCTCCGATACCGTTCCATAAACCCAATATGTAATAGACAAGACCTACTCCTTGCTCAGTGAACTGGACTCAACACCCCGTATTCACCGCACAAGAATATATCTGACTAGTAAGAATCTTCAAACCTATCTATTGATATCTCTCTGTAAGTGAGTCAAGGGGGTGTAAAGCGGCATAAACACAGCCGTGAAAAGCAGCTAAACCCCATTATAAAAATAAATTACTTTTCAAAACCCGTGAAACAAAGACAGTGAAAGAGAGAGAAATTCTTACAAAATTCGTTCAAGGGCTGTGATGCAACCTGGATTGACCATATCTAGACCCACAGCCGATTGAGACATAAGGGTGGACACTCTTGGGGCTGAGAGGTTTGGTGAGGTTGGGTGAGCCAACGCAGACCCTTTCAAGTAATACTGCATGGTACCCGTCCCATGGGTCCCAAATCTCCATGGCTCAAGGGCATCTTCCTACATCGAAAACATGCATGAGCAACACAGAAGATGGCACACCGTGTGATCGGGAAAGGTTTCTAAAACGCACCTCATTTCTCATCTCCTTGTGCTCGGGTTCGCCATTGCAGCCCCTTTACTAGCCTTCTCCCTCCTTGGAGAATCAGCACCTTTAATCTCCTGTTCCGTACAGGTTGAAATTTGTCCTGAGGATGAACGGGAAGAGGGGAACCAATGAGAGACTAGCTCTAGGGGTTGGGACAGGCACAGGTCACACTATTTTCCCATCAGGAAGAAGAATTAACCACAAGCTCAGCCTGCCCCCCAGAACCAGAAGAGGGCCTGAAGCAATCCTGCACTTTTGCGGCTAGCTCCCAAAAAAGCGACGGGACAAATGGAGCTCAGGGGCACTGCAATTCACAAACCTGCAGAGTTATAAATGATAACTCTCGTCCACAAATATATTGAGAGAAGGCAACGAAGAGGCTTTGAAAGCAAGGCAGAATTGCAGGAAACAGATTTCAGGAGGTAGATTCGAATCGCCTTGAAAGCACATGAAAAGCGGCAAAACGTGGACAATGATGCCCTTGGCCAAAAAGGGCGTATGCGTTTTTTCCTGAATATATTCAGGAAAAAACGCATACGCCCTTTTTGGCCAACCAAGCAACCGGGAAAGGCAAATCAGCGCTCCAAAGAAGTCTCGCTTCCCAGCGGGCAAAAGGGCCATGCGGAAAAAAGTGTCCAAACCAGAAATGCAGGACCGGCCATGCAGAAATGGGAGCCTTGCTACGCTGATGGGCGGGATGTAAATTGCCAACAGCCACTCTGGAGAAGTGTACGGTGTGTCCTGAAACATCTAAAAAACACAGCTTGGAGAGCATAGGGCACTTCCACTCATGGGCGTATAAATTGGGAAAACTAAAAATCAGCAAGACACAGGCACCCCAAAGTTTACGGCTGCTCTGTTGACAAGAACCCCCACTTCATTACACCTTAAATATCCTAGGAAAGAGAAAAGTGGATAAAGAACTTGTGGTCCTCATGTACAATGGAATATCACTCAGCCATGAAATCCACGTCATAAGGCTAGTAGCAGCACGATGAGTGGATTTAGGTACGACGATTCTAAATGAAATAAGTCACACAGAAAAAGACATTAATCATAAGATATCACTTATAGAGGGAATGTAAAAACCGCAACACTTGAACTCAATTACAAAACAGAACAGAGTCACACGTTTAGAAAACACACTATGGTTGCTGAACGGGAAAGGTGAGGTGGGGTGATGCATAAATCAAGGGTTTCAATATTAGCTCAGATACCGTTCCATAAACCCAATATGTAGTAGACAAGACCTACTCCTTGCTCAGTGAACTGGCCTCAACACCCCCTATTCACCGCACAAGAATATATCTGACTAGTAAGAATCCTCAAACCTATGTATTGATATCTCTGTGTAAGTGAGTCAATTGGGTGTAAAGCGGCCTAAACACAGCCGTGAAAAGCAGCTAAACCCCATTATAAAAATAAATTACTTTTCAAAACCCGTGAAACAAAGACAGTGAAAGAGAGAGAAATTCTTACAAAATTCGTTCAGGGGCTGTGATGCAACCTGGATTGACCATATCTAGACCCACAGCTGATTGAGACATAAGGGTGGACACTCTTGGGGCTGAGAGGTTTGGTGAGGTTGCGTGAGCCAACGCAGTCCCTTTAAAGTAATACTGCATGATACCCATCCCATGGGTCCCAAATCTCCAGGTTCAAGGGCAACTTCCTACCTCGAAAACATGCATGAGAAACCCAGAAGATGGTACACCGTGTGATCGGGAAAGGTTTCTAAAACGCACCTCATTTCTCATCTCCTTGTGCTCGGGTTCGCCATTCCAGCCGCTTTACTAGCCATCTCCCTCCTTGGAGAATCAGCACCTTTAATCTCCTGTTCCGTACAGGTTGCAATTTGTCCTGAGGATGAACGGGAAGAGGGGAACCAATGAGAGACTAGCTCTAGGGGTTGGGACAGGCACAGGTCACTCTATTTTCCCATCAGGAAGAAGAATTAACCACAAGCTCAGCCTGCCCCCAGAACCAGAAGAGGGCCTGAAGCAATCCTGCACTTTTGCGGCCAGCTCCCAAAAAAGCGACTGGATAAATGGAGCTCAGGGGCACTGCAATTCACAAAACTGCAGAGTTATAAATGATAACTCTCGTCCACAAATATATTGAGGGAAGGCAACGAAGAGGCTTTGAAAGCAAGGCAGAATTGCAGGAAACAGATTTCAGGAGGTAGATTCGAATCACCTTGATAGCACTTGAAAAACGGCAAAACGTGGACAATGATGCCCTTGGCCAAAAAGGGCGTATGCGTTTTTTCCTGAATATATTCAGGAAAAAACGCATACGCCCTTTTTGGCCAACCAAGCAACCTGGAAAGGCAAATCAGCGCTCCAAAGAACTCTCGCTTCCCAGCGGGCAAAAGGGCCATGCGGAAAAAAGTGTCCAAACCAGAAATGCAGGACCGGCCATGGAGAAATGGCAGCCTTGCTACGCTGATGGGCGGGATGTAAATTGCCAACAGCCACTCTGGAGAAGTGTACGGTGTGTCCTGAAACATCTAAAAAACACAGCTTCCAGAGCATAGGGCACTTCCACTCATGGGCGTATAAATTGGGAAAACTAAAAATCAGCAAGACACAGGCACCCCAAAGTTTAGGGCTGCTCTGTTGACAAGAACCCTCACTTCATTACACCTTAAATATCCTAGGAAAGAGAAAAGTGGATAAAGAATTTGTGGTCCTCATGTACAATGGAATATCACTCAGCCATGAAATCCACGTCATAAGGCTAGTAGCAGCACGATGAGTGGATTTAGATACGACGATTCTAAATGAAATAAGTCACACAGAAAAAGACACTTATCATAAGATATCACTTATAGAGGGAATGTAAAAACCGCTACACTTGAACTGAATTACAAAACAGAACAGAGTCACACGTTTAGAAAACACACTATGGCTGCTGAACGGGAAAGGTGAGGTGGGGTGATGCATAAATCAAGGGTTTCAAATTAGCTCAGATACCGTTCCATAAACCCAATATGTAGTAGACAAGACCTACTCCTTGCTCAGTGAAATGGCCTCAACACCCCCTATTCACCGCACAAGAATATATCTGACTAGTAAGAATCTTCAAACCTATGTATTGATATCTCTCTGTAAGTGAGTCAATTGGGTGTAAAGCGGCCTAAACACAGCCGTGAAAAGCAGCTAAACCCCATTATAAAAATAAATTACTTTTCAAAACCCGTGAAACAAAGACAGTGAAAGAGAGAGAAATTCTTACAAAATTCGTTCAGGGGCTGTGATGCAACCTGGATTGACCATATCTAGACCCACAGCTGATTGAGACATAAGGGTGGACACTCTTGGGGCTGAGAGTTTTGGTGAGGTTGCGTGAGCCAACGCAAACCCTTTAAAGTAATACTGCATGGTACCCATCCCATGGGTCCCAAATCTCCAGGTTCAAGGGCATCTTCCTACGTCGAAAACATGCATGAGAAACCCAGAAGATGGTACACCGTGTGATCGGGAAAGGTTTCTAAAACGCCCCTCATTTCTCATCTCCTTGTGCTCGGGTTCGCCATTCCAGCCGCTTTACTAGCCATCTCCCTCCTTGGAGAATCAGCACCTTTAATCTCCTGTTCCGTAGAGGTTGCAATTTGTCCTGAGGATGAACGGCAAGAGGGGAACCAATGAGAGACTAGCTCTAGGGGTTGGGACAGGCACAGGTCACTCTATTTTCCCATCAGGAAGAAGAATTAACCACAAGCTCAGCCTGCCCCCCAGAACCAGAAGAGGGCCTGAAGCAATCCTGCACTTTTGTGGCCAGCTCCCAAAAAAGTGACTGGAAAAATGGAGCTCAGGGGCACTGCAATAAACAAACCTGCAGAGTTATAAACGATAACTCTCGTCCACAAATATATTGAGGGAAGGCAACGAAGAGGCTTTGAAAGCAAGGCAGAATTGCAGGAAACAGATTTCAGGAGGTAGATTCGAATCGCCTTGAAAGCACATGAAAAGCGGCAAAACGTGGACAATGATGCACTTGGCTAAAAAGGGCGTATGCGTTTTTTCCTGAATATATTCAGGAAAAAACGCATACGCCCTTTTTGGCCAACCAAGCAACCTGGAAAGGCAAATCAGCGCTACAAAGAAGTCTCGCATCCCAGCGGTCAAAAGGGCCATGCAGAAAAAAGTTTCAAAACCAGAAATGCAGGAGCGGCCATGGAGAAATGGGAGACTTGCTACGCTGATGGGCGGGATGTAAATTGCAAACAGTCACTCTGGAGAAGTGTACGGTGTGTCCTGAAACATCTAAAAAACACAGCTTGGAGCGCATAGGGCACTTCCACTCATGGGCGTATAAATTGGGAAAACTAAAAATCAGCAAGACACAGGCACCCCAAAGTTTAGGGCTGCTCTGTTGACAAGAACCCCCACTTCATTACACCTTAAATATCCTAGGAAAGAGAAAAATGGATAAAGAAGTTGGGGTCCTCATGTACAATGGAATATCACTCAGCCATGAAATCAACGTCATAAGGCTAGTAGCAGCACGATGAGTGGATTTAGGTACGACGATTCTAAGTGAAATAAGTCACACAGAAAAAGACACTTATCATAAGATAGCACTTATAGAGGGAATGTAAAAACCGCTACAGTTGAAGTGAATTACAAAACAGAACATAGTCACACGTTTAGAAAACAAACTATGGCTGCTGAACGGGAAAGGTGAGGTGGGGTGATGCATAAAACAAGGGTTTCAAATTAGCTCCGATACCGTTCCATAAACCCAATATGTAATAGACAAGACCTACTCCTTGCTCAGTGAACTGGACTCAACACCCCGTATTCACCGCACAAGAATATATCTGACTAGTAAGAATCTTCAAACCTATCTATTGATATCTCTCTGTAAGTGAGTCAAGGGGGTGTAAAGCGGCATAAACACAGCCGTGAAAAGCAGCTAAACCCCATTATAAAAATAAATTACTTTTCAAAACCCGTGAAACAAAGACAGTGAAAGAGAGAGAAATTCTTACAAAATTCGTTCAAGGGCTGTGATGCAACCTGGATTGACCATATCTAGACACACAGCAGATTGAGACATAAGGGTGGACACTCTTGGGGCTGAGAGGTTTGGTGAGGTTGGGTGAGCCAACGCAGACCCTTTCAAGTAATACTGCATGGTACCCGTCCCATGGGTCCCAAATCTCCATGGCTCAAGGGCATCTTCCTACATCGAAAACATGCATGAGCAACACAGAAGATGGCACACCGTGTGATCGGGAAAGGTTTCTAAAACGCACCTCATTTCTCATCTCCTTGTGCTCGGGTTCGCCATTGCAGCCCCTTTACTAGCCTTCTCCCTCCTTGGAGAATCAGCACCTTTAATCTCCTGTTCCGTACAGGTTGAAATTTGTCCTGAGGATGAACGGGAAGAGGGGAACCAATGAGAGACTAGCTCTAGGGGTTGGGACAGGCACAGGTCACACTATTTTCCCATCAGGAAGAAGAATTAACCACAAGCTCAGCCTGCCCCCCAGAACCAGAAGAGGGCCTGAAGCAATCCTGCACTTTTGCGGCTAGCTCCCAAAAAAGCGACTGGAAAAATGGAGCTCAGGGGCACTGCAATTCACAAACCTGCAGAGTTATAAATGATAACTCTCGTCCACAAATATATTGAGAGAAGGCAACGAAGAGGCTTTGAAAGCAAGGCAGAATTGCAGGAAACAGATTTCAGGAGGTAGATTCGAATCGCCTTGAAAGCACATGAAAAGCGGCAAAACGTGGACAATGATGCCCTTGGCCAAAAAGGGCGTATGCGTTTTTTCCTGAATATATTCAGGAAAAAACGCATACGCCCTTTTTGGCCAACCAAGCAACCGGGAAAGGCAAATCAGCGCTCCAAAGAAGTCTCGCTTCCCAGCGGGCAAAAGGGCCATGCGGAAAAAAGTGTCCAAACCAGAAATGCAGGACCGGCCATGGAGAAATGGGAGCCTTGCTACGCTGATGGGCGGGATGTAAATTGCCAACAGCCACTCTGGAGAAGTGTACGGTGTGTCCTGAAACATCTAAAAAACACAGCTTGGAGAGCATAGGGCACTTCCACTCATGGGCGTATAAATTGGGAAAACTAAAAATCAGCAAGACACAGGCACCCCAAAGTTTAGGGCTGCTCTGTTGACAAGAACCCCCACTTCATTACACCTTAAATATCCTAGGAAAGAGAAAAGTGGATAAAGAACTTGTGGTCCTCATGTACAATGGAATATCACTCAGCCATGAAATCCACGTCATAAGGCTAGTAGCAGCACGATGAGTGGATTTAGGTACGACGATTCTAAATGAAATAAGTCACACAGAAAAAGACATTAATCATAAGATATCACTTATAGAGGGAATGTAAAAACCGCTACACTTGAACTGAATTACAAAACAGAACAGAGTCACACGTTTAGAAAACACACTATGGTTGCTGAACGGGAAAGGTGAGGTGGGGTGATGCATAAATCAAGGGTTTCAATATTAGCTCAGATACCGTTCCATAAACCCAATATGTAGTAGACAAGACCTACTCCTTGCTCAGTGAACTGGCCTCAACACCCCCTATTCACCGCACAAGAATATATCTGACTAGTAAGAATCTTCAAACCTATGTATTGATATCTCTCTGTAAGTGAGTCAATTGGGTGTAAAGCGGCCTAAACACAGCCGTGAAAAGCAGCTAAACCCCATTATAAAAATAAATTACTTTTCAAAACCCGTGAAACAAAGACAGTGAAAGAGAGAGAAATTCTTACAAAATTCGTTCAGGGGCTGTGATGCAACCTGGATTGACCATATCTAGACCCACAGCTGATTGAGACATAAGGGTGGACAATCTTGGGGCTGAGAGGTTTGGTGAGGTTGCGTGAGCCAACGCAGTCCCTTTAAAGTAATACTGCATGGTACCCATCCCATGGGTCCCAAATCTCCAGGTTCAAGGGCAACTTCCTACCTCGAAAACATGCATGAGAAACCCAGAAGATGGTACACCGTGTGATCGGGAAAGGTTTCTAAAACGCACCTCATTTCTCATCTCCTTGTGCTCGGGTTCGCCATTCCAGCCGCTTTACTAGCCATCTCCCTCCTTGGAGAATCAGCACCTTTAATCTCCTGTTCCGTACAGGTTGCAATTTGTCCTGAGGATGAACGGGAAGAGGGGAACCAATGAGAGACTAGCTCTAGGGGTTGAGACAGGCACAGGTCACTCTATTTTCCCATCAGGAAGAAGAATTAACCACAAGCTCAGCCTGCCCCCCAGAAACAGAAGAGGGCCTGAAGCAATCCTGCACTTTTGCGGCCAGCTCCCAAAAAAGCGACTGGATAAATGGAGCTCAGGGGCACTGCAATTCACAAACCTGCAGAGTTATAAATGATAACTCTCCTCCACAAATATATTGAGGGAAGGCAATGAAGAGGCTTTGAAAGCAAGGCAGAATTGCAGGAAACAGATTTCAGGAGGTAGATTCGAATCGCCTTGATAGCACTTGAAAAGCGGCAAAACGTGGACAATGATGCCCTTGGCCAAAAAGGGCGTATGCGTTTTTTCCTGAATATATTCAGGAAAAAACGCATACGCCCTTTTTGGCCAACCAAGCAACCTGGAAAGGCAAATCAGCGCTCCAAAGAACTCTCGCTTCCCAGCGGGCAAAAGGGCCATGCGGAAAAAGGTGTCCAAACCAGAAATGAAGGACCGGCCATGGAGAAATGGGAGCCTTGCTACGCTGATGGGCGGGATGTAAATTGCCAACAGCCACTCTGGAGAAGTGTACGGTGTGTCCTGAAACATCTAAAAAACACAGCTTCCAGAGCATAGGGCACTTCCACTCATGGGCGTATTAATTGGGAAAACTAAAAATCAGCAAGACACAGGCACCCCAAAGTTTAGGGCTGCTCTGTTGACAAGAACCCTCACTTCATTACACCTTAAATATCCTAGGAAAGAGAAAAGTGGATAAAGAAGTTGTGGTCCTCATGTACAATGGAATATCACTCAGCCATGAAATCCACGTCATAAGGCTAGTAGCAGCACGATGAGTGGATTTAGATACGACGATTCTAAATGAAATAAGTCACACAGAAAAAGACACTTATCATAAGATATCACTTATAGAGGGAATGTAAAAACCGCTACACTTGAACTGAATTACAAAACAGAACAGAGTCACACGTTTAGAAAACACACTATGGCTGCTGAACGGGAAAGGTGAGGTGGGGTGATGCATAAATCAAGGGTTTCAAATTAGCTCAGATACCGTTCCATAAACCCAATATGTAGTAGACAAGACCTACTCCTTGCTCAGTGAACTGGCCTCAACACCCCCTATTCACCGCACAAGAATATATCTGACTAGTAAGAATCTTCAAACCTATGTATTGATATCTCTCTGTAAGTGAGTCAATTGGGTGTAAAGCGGCCTAAACACAGCCGTGAAAAGCAGCTAAACCCCATTATAAAAATAAATTACTTTTCAAAACCCGTGAAACAAAGACAGTGAAAGAGAGAGAAATTCTTACAAAATTCGTTCAGGGGCTGTGATGCAACCTGGATTGACCATATCTAGACCCACAGCTGATTGAGACATAAGGGTGGACACTCTTGGGGCTGAGAGTTTTGGTGAGGTTGCGTGAGCCAACGCAGACCCTTTAAAGTAATACTGCATGGTACCCATCCCATGGGTCCCAAATCTCCAGGTTCAAGGGCATCTTCCTACGTCGAAAACATGCATGAGAAACCCAGAAGATGGTACACCGTGTGATCGGGAAAGGTTTCTAAAACGCCCCTCATTTCTCATCTCCTTGTGCTCGGGTTCGCCATTCCAGCCGCTTTACTAGCCATCTCCCTCCTTGGAGAATCAGCACCTTTAATCTCCTGTTCCGTAGAGGTTGCAATTTGTCCTGAGGATGAACGGCAAGAGGGGAACCAATGAGAGACTAGCTCTAGGGGTTGGGACAGGCACAGGTCACTCTATTTTCCCATCAGGAAGAAGAATTAACCACAAGCTCAGCCTGCCCCCCAGAACCAGAAGAGGGCCTGAAGCAATCCTGCACTTTTGCGGCCAGCTCCCAAAAAAGTGACTGGAAAAATGGAGCTCAGGGGCACTGCAATAAACAAACCTGCAGAGTTATAAACGATAACTCTCGTCCACAAATATATTGAGGGAAGGCAACGAAGAGGCATTGAAAGCAAGGCAGAATTGCAGGAAACAGATTTCAGGAGGTAGATTCGAATCGCCTTGAAAGCACATGAAAAGCGGCAAAACGTGGACAATGATGCCCTTGGCCAAAAAGGGCGTATGCGTTTTTTCCTGAATATATTCAGGAAAAAACGCATACGCCCTTCTTGGCCAACCAAGCAACCGGGAAAGGCAAATCAGCGCTCCAAAGAAGTCTCGCTTCCCAGCGGGCAAAAGGGCCATGCGGAAAAAAGTGTCCAAACCAGAAATGCAGGACCGGCCATGCAGAAATGGGAGCCTTGCTATGCTGATGGGCAGGATGTAAATTGCCAACAGCCACTCTGGAGAAGTGTACGGTGTGTCCTGAAACATCTAAAAAACACAGCTTGGAGAGCATAGGGCACTTCCACTCATGGGCGTATAAATTGGGAAAACTAAAAATCAGCAAGACACAGGCACCCCAAAGTTTAGGGCTGCTCTGTTGACAAGAACCCCCACTTCATTACACCTTAAATATCCTAGGAAAGAGAAAAGTGGATAAAGAACTTGTGGTCCTCATGTACAATGGAATATCACTCAGCCATGAAATCCACGTCATAAGGCTAGTAGCAGCACGATGAGTGGATTTAGGTACGACGATTCTAAGTGAAATAAGTCACACAGAAAAAGACACTTATCATAAGATATCACTTATAGAGGGAATGTAAAAACCGCTACACTTGAACTGAATTACAAAACAGAACAGAGTCACACGTTTAGAAAACACACTATGGCTGCTGAACGGGAAAGGTGAGGTGGGGTGATGCATAAATCAAGGGTTTCAAATTAGCTCAGATACCGTTCCATAAACCCAATATGTAGTAGACAAGACCTACTCCTTGCTCAGTGAAATGGCCTCAACACCCCCTATTCACCGCACAAGAATATATCTGACTAGTAAGAATCTTCAAACCTATGTATTGATATCTCTCTGTAAGTGAGTCAATTGGGTGTAAAGCGGCCTAAACACAGCCGTGAAAAGCAGCTAAACCCCATTATAAAAATAAATTACTTTTCAAAACCCGTGAAACAAAGACAGTGAAAGAGAGAGAAATTCTTACAAAATTCGTTCAGGGGCTGTGATGCAAACTGGATTGACCATATCTAGACCCACAGCTGATTGAGACATAAGGGTGGACACTCTTGGGGCTGAGAGTTTTGGTGAGGTTGCGTGAGCCAACGCAGACCCTTTAAAGTAATACTGCATGGTACCCATCCCATGGGTCCCAAATCTCCAGGTTCAAGGGCATCTTCCTACGTCGAAAACATGCATGAGAAACCCAGAAGATGGTACACCGTGTGATCGGGAAAGGTTTCTAAAACGCCCCTCATTTCTCATCTCCTTGTGCTCGGGTTCGCCATTCCAGCCGCTTTACTAGCCATCTCCCTCCTTGGAGAATCAGCACCTTTAATCTCCTGTTCCGTAGAGGTTGCAATTTGTCCTGAGGATGAACGGCAAGAGGGGAACCAATGAGAGACTAGCTCTAGGGGTTGGGACAGGCACAGGTCACTCTATTTTCCCATCAGGAAGAAGAATTAACCACAAGCTCAGCCTGCCCCCCAGAACCAGAAGAGGGCCTGAAGCAATCCTGCACTTTTGCGGCCAGCTCCCAAAAAAGTGACTGGAAAAATGGAGCTCAGGGGCACTGCAATAAACAAACCTGCAGAGTTATAAACGATAACTCTCGTCCACAAATATATTGAGGGAAGGCAACGAAGAGGCATTGAAAGCAAGGCAGAATTGCAGGAAACAGATTTCAGGAGGTAGATTCGAATCGCCTTGAAAGCACATGAAAAGCGGCAAAACGTGGACAATGATGCCCTTGGCCAAAAAGGGCGTATGCGTTTTTTCCTGAATATATTCAGGAAAAAACGCATACGCCCTTTTTGGCCAACCAAGCAACCGGGAAAGGCAAATCAGCGCTCCAAAGAAGTCTCGCTTCCCAGCGGGCAAAAGGGCCATGCGGAAAAAAGTGTCCAAACCAGAAATGCAGGACCGGCCATAGAGAAATGGGAGCCTTGCTACGCTGATGGGCGGGATGTAAATTGCCAACAGCCACTCTGGAGAAGTGTACGGTGTGTCCTGAAACATCTAAAAAACACAGCTTGGAGAGCATAGGGCACTTCCACTCATGGGCGTATAAATTGGGAAAACTAAAAATCAGCAAGACACAGGCACCCCAAAGTTTAGGGCTGCTCTGTTGACAAGAACCCCCACTTCATTACACCTTAAATATCCTAGGAAAGAGAAAAGTGGATAAAGAACTTGTGGTCCTCATGTACAATGGAATATCACTCAGCCATGAAATCCACGTCATAAGGCTAGTAGCAGCACGATGAGTGGATTTAGGTACGACGATTCTAAATGAAATAAGTCACACAGAAAAAGACACTTATCATAAGATATCACTTATAGAGGGAATGTAAAAACCGCTACAATTGAACTGAATTACAAAACAGAACAGAGTCACACGTTTAGAAAACACACTATGGTTGCTGAACGGGAAAGGTGAGGTGGGGTGATGCATAAATCAAGGGTTTCAAATTAGCTCAGATACCGTTCCATAAACCCAATATCTACTAGACAAGACCTACTCCTTGCTCAGTGAACTGGCCTCAACACCCCCTATTCACCGCACAAGAATATATCTGACTAGTAATAATCTTCAAACCTATGTATTGATATCTCTCTGTAAGTGAGTCAATTGGGTGTAAAGCGGCCTAAACACAGCTGTGAAAAGCAGCTAAACCCCATTATAAAAATAAATTACTTTTCAAAACCCGTGAAACAAAGACAGTGAAAGAGAGAGAATTTCTTACAAAATTCGTTCAGGGGCTGTCATGCAACCTGGATTGACCATATCTAGACTCACAGCTGATTGAGACATAAGGGTGGACACTCTTGGGGCTGAGAGTTTTGGTGAGGTTGCGTGAGCCAACGCAGACCCTTTAAAGTAATACGGCATGGTACCCATCCCATGGGTCCCAAATCTCCAGGTTCAAGGGCATCTTCCTACGTCGAAAACATGCATGAGAAACCCAGAAGATGGTACACCGTGTGATCGGGAAAGGTTTCTAAAACGCCCCTCATTTCTCATCTCCTTGTGCTCGGGTTCGCCATTCCAGCCGCTTTACTAGCCATCTCCCTCCTTGGAGAATCAGCACCTTTAATCTCCTGTTCCGTACAGGTTGAAATTTGTCCTGAGGATGAACGGGAAGAGGGGAACCAATGAGAGACTAGCTCTAGGGGTTGGGACAGGCACAGGTCACACTATTTTCCCATCAGGAAGAAGAATTAACCACAAGCTCAGCCTGCCCCCCAGAACCAGAAGAGGGCCTGAAGCAATCCTGCACTTTTGCGGCTAGCTCCCAAAAAAGCGACTGGAAAAATGGAGCTCAGGGGCACTGCAATTCACAAACCTGCAGAGTTATAAATGATAACTCTCGTCCACAAATATATTGAGAGAAGGCAACGAAGAGGCTTTGAAAGCAAGGCAGAATTGCAGGAATCAGATTTCAGGAGGTAGATTCGAATCGCCTTGAAAGCACATGAAAAGCGGCAAAACGTGGACAATGATGCCCTTGGCCAAAAAGGGCGTATGCGTTTTTTCCTGAATATATTCAGGAAAAAACGCATACGCCCTTTTTGGCCAACCAAGCAACCTGGAAAGGCAAATCAGTGCTGCAAAGAAGTCTCGCTTCTCAGGGGGAAAAAGGGCCATGCGGAAAAAAGTGTCAAAACCAGAAATGCAGGAGCGGCCATGGAGAAATGGGAGCCTTGCTACGCTGATGGGAGGGATGTAAATTGCCAACAGCCACTCTGGAGAAGTGTACGGTGTGTCCTGAAACACCTAAAAAACACAGCTTGGAGAGCATAGGGCACTTCCACTCATGGGCGTATAAATTGGGAAAACTAAAAATCAGAAAGACACAGGCACTCCAAAGTTTAGGGCTGCTCTGTTGACAAGAACCACCACTTCATTACATCTTAAATATCCTAGGAAAGAGAAAAATAGATAAAGAAGTTGGGGTCCTCATGTACAATGGAATATCACTCAGCCATGAAATCAACGTCATAAGGCTAGTAGCAGCACGATGAGTGGATTTAGGTACGACGATTCTAAGTGAAATAAGTCACACAGAAAAAGACACTTATCATAAGATAGCACTTATAGAGGGAATGTAAAAACCGCTACACTTGAAGTGAATTACAAAACAGAACATAGTCACACGTTTAGAAAACAAACTATGGCTGCTGAACGGGAAAGGTGAGGTGGGGTGATGCATAAAACAAGGGTTTCAAATTAGCTCCGATACCGTTCCATAAACCCAATATGTAATAGACAAGACCTACTCCTTGCTCAGTGAACTGGACTCAACACCCCCTATTCACCGCACAAGAATATATCTGACTAGTAAGAATCTTCAAACCTATCTATTGATATCTCTCTGTAAGTGAGTCAAGGGGCTGTAACACGGCATAAACACAGCCGTGAAAAGCAGCTAAACCCCATTATAAAAATAAATTTCTTTTCAAAACCCGTGAAACAAAGACAGTGAAAGAGAGAGAAATTCTTACAAAATTCGTTCAAGGGCTGTGATGCAACCTGGATTGACCATATCTAGACCCACAGCCGATTGAGACATAAGGGTGGACACTCTTGGGGCTGAGAGGTTTGGTGAGGTTGGGTGAGCCAACGCAGACCCTTTCAAGTAATACTGCATGGTACCCGTCCCATGGGTCCCAAATCTCCATGGCTCAAGGGCATCTTCCTACATCGAAAACATGCATGAGAAACCCAGAAGATGGTACACCGTGTGATCGGGAAAGGTTTCTAAAACGCACCTCATTTCTCATCTCCTTGTGCTCTGGTTCGCCATTGCAGCCCCTTTACTAGCCTTCTCCCTCCTTGGAGAATCAGCACCTTTAAACTCCTGTTCCGTAGAGTTTGCAATTTGTCCTGAGGATGAACGGGAAGAGGGGGAACCAAAGAGAGACTAGCTCTAGGTGTTGGGACAGGCACAGGTCACTCTATTTTCCCATCAGGAAGAAGAATGAAGCACAAGCTCAGCCTGCCCCCCAGAACCAGAAGAGGGCCTGAAGCAATCCTGCGCTTTTGCGGCCAGCTCCCAAAAAAGCGAGTTGAAAAATGGAGCTCAGGGGCACTGCAATTAACAAACCTGCAGTGTTTTAAATGATAACTCTCGTCCACAAATATATTAAGGGAAGGCAATGAAGAGGCTTTGAAAGCAAGGCAGAATTGCAGGAAACAGATTTCAGGAGGTAGATTCGAATCGCCTTGAAAGCACATGAAAAGCGGCAAAACGTGGACAATGATGCACTTGGCTAAAAAGGGCGTATGCGTTCTTTCCTGAATATATTCAGGAAAAAACGCATACGCCCTTTTTGGCCAACCAAGCAACCTGGAAAGGCAAATCAGCGCTACAAAGAAGTCTCGCATCCCAGCGGTCAAAAGGGCCATGCAGAAAAAAGTTTCAAAACCAGAAATGCAGGAGCGGCCATGGAGAAATGGGAGACTTGCTACGCTGATGGGCGGGATGTAAATTGCAAACAGTCACTCTGGAGAAGTGTACGGTGTGTCCTGAAACATCTAAAAAACACAGCTTGGAGCGCATAGGGCACTTCCACTCATGGGCGTATAAATTGGGAAAACTAAAAATCAGCAAGACACAGGCACCCCAAAGTTTAGGGCTGCTCTGTTGACCAGAACCCCCACTTCATTACACCTTAAATATCCTAGGAAAGAGAAAAATGGATAAAGAAGTTGGGGTCCTCATGTACAATGGAATATCACTCAGCCATGAAATCCACGTCATAAGGCTAGTAGCAGCACGATGAGTGGATTTAGGTACGACGATTCTAAGTGAAATAAGTCACACAGAAAAAGACACTTATCATAAGATAGCACTTATAGAGGGAATGTAAAAACCGCTACAGTTGAAGTGAATTACAAAACAGAACATAGTCACACGTTTAGAAAACAAACTATGGCTGCTGAACGGGAAAGGTGAGGTGGGGTGATGCATAAAACAAGGGTTTCAAATTAGCTCCGATACCGTTCCATAAACCCAATATGTAATAGACAAGACCTACTCCTTGCTCAGTGAACTGGACTCAACACCCTCTATTCACCGCACAAGAATATATCTGACTAGTAAGAATCTTCAAACCTATCTATTGATATCTCTCTGTAAGTGAGTCAAGGGGGTGTAAAGCGGCATAAACACAGCCGTGAAAAGCAGCTAAACCCCATTATAAAAATAAATTACTTTTCAAAACCCGTGAAACAAAGACAGTGAAAGAGAGAGAAATTCTTACAAAATTCGTTCAAGGGCTGTGATGCAACCTGCATTGACCATATCTAGACCCACAGCCGATTGAGACATAAGGGTGGACACTCTTGGGGCTGAGAGGTTTGGTGAGGTTGGGTGAGCCAACGCAGACCCTTTCAAGTAACACTGCATGGTACCCGTCCCATGGGTCCCAAATCTCCAGGTTCAAGGGCATCTTCCTACATCGAAAACAGGCATGAGCAACACAGAAGATGGCACACCGTGTGATCGGGAAAGGTTTCTAAAACGCACCTCATTTCTCATCTCCTTGTGCTCGGGTTCGCCATTGCAGCCCCTTTACTAGCCTTCTCCCTCCTTGGAGAATCAGCACCTTTAAACTCCTGTTCCGTAGAGTTTGCAATTTGTCCTGAGGATGAACGGGAAGAGGGGGAACCAAAGAGAGACTAGCTCTAGGTGTTGGGACAGGCACAGGTCACTCTATTTTCCCATCAGGAAGAAGAATTAAGCACAAGCTCAGCCTGCCCCCCAGAACCAGAAGAGGGCCTGAAGCAATCCTGCGCTTTTGCGGCCAGCTCCCAAAAAAGCGAGTTGAAAAATGGAGCTCAGGGGCACTGCAATTAACAAACCTGCAGTGTTTTAAATGATAACTCTCATCCACAAATATATTAAGGGAAGGCAACGAAGAGGCTTTGAAAGCAAGGCAGAATTGCAGGAAACAGATTTCAGGAGGTAGATTCGAATCACCTTGAAAGCACATGAAAAGCGGCAAATCGTGGACAATGATGCACTTGGCTAAAAAGGGCGTATGCGTTTTTTCCTGAATATATTCAGGAAAAAACGCATACGCCCTTTTTGGCCAACCAAGCAACCTGGAAAGGCAAATCAGCGCTATAAAGAAGTCTCGCATCCCAGCGGTCAAAAGGGCCATGCAGAAAAAGTTTCAAAACCAGAAATGCAGGAGCGGCCATGGAGAAATGGGAGAATTGCTACGCTGATGGGCGGGATGTAAATTGCAAACAGTCACTCTGGAGAAGTGTACGGTGTGTCCTGAAACATCTAAAAAACACAGCTTGGAGAGCATAGGGCACTTCCACTCATGGGCCTATAAATTGGGAAAACTAAAAATCAGCAAGACACAGGCACCCCAAAGTTTAGGGCTGCTCTGTTGACAAGAACCCCCACTTCATTACACCTTAAATATCCTAGGAAAGAGAAAAATGGATAAAGAAGTTGGGGTCCTCATGTACAATGGAATATCACTCAGCCATGAAATCAACGTCATAAGGCTAGTAGCAGCACGATGAGTGGATTTAGGTACGACGATTCTAAGTGAAATAAGTCACACAGAAAAAGACACTTATCATAAGATAGCACTTATAGAGGGAATGTAAAAACCGCTACAGTTGAAGTGAATTACAAAACAGAACATAGTCACACGTTTAGAAAACAAACTATGGCTGCTGAACGGGAAAGGTGAGGTGGGGTGATGCATAAAACAAGGGTTTCAAATTAGCTCCGATACCGTTCCATAAACCCAATATGTAATAGACAAGACCTACTCCTTGCTCAGTGAACTGGACTCAACACCCTCTATTCACCGCACAAGAATATATCTGACTAGTAAGAATCTTCAAACCTATCTATTGATATCTCTCTGTAAGTGAGTCAAGGGGGTGTAAAGCGGCATAAACACAGCCGTGAAAAGCAGCTAAACCCCATTATAAAAATAAATTACTTTTCAAAACCCGTGAAACAAAGACAGTGAAAGAGAGAGAAATTCTTACAAAATTCGTTCAAGGGCTGTGATGCAACCTGCATTGACCATATCTAGACCCACAGCCGATTGAGACATAAGGGTGGACACTCTTGGGGCTGAGAGGTTTGGTGAGGTTGGGTGAGCCAACGCAGACCCTTTCAAGTAACACTGCATGGTACCCGTCCCATGGGTCCCAAATCTCCAGGTTCAAGGGCATCTTCCTACATCGAAAACAGGCATGAGCAACACAGAAGATGGCACACCGTGTGATCGGGAAAGGTTTCTAAAACGCACCTCATTTCTCATCTCCTTGTGCTCGGGTTCGCCATTGCAGCCCCTTTACTAGCCTTCTCCCTCCTTGGAGAATCAGCACCTTTAAACTCCTGTTCCGTAGAGTTTGCAATTTGTCCTGAGGATGAACGGGAAGAGGGGGAACCAAAGAGAGACTAGCTCTAGGTGTTGGGACAGGCACAGGTCACTCTATTTTCCCATCAGGAAGAAGAATTAAGCACAAGCTCAGCCTGCCCCCCAGAACCAGAAGAGGGCCTGAAGCAATCCTGCGCTTTTGCGGCCAGCTCCCAAAAAAGCGAGTTGAAAAATGGAGCTCAGGGGCACTGCAATTAACAAACCTGCAGTGTTTTAAATGATAACTCTCGTCCACAAATATATTAAGGGAAGGCAACGAAGAGGCTTTGAAAGCAAGGCAGAATTGCAGGAAACAGATTTCAGGAGGTAGATTCGAATCACCTTGAAAGCACATGAAAAGCGGCAAATCGTGGACAATGATGCACTTGGCTAAAAAGGGCGTATGCGTTTTTTCCTGAATATATTCAGGAAAAAACGCATACGCCCTTTTTGGCCAACCAAGCAACCTGGAAAGGCAAATCAGCGCTATAAAGAAGTCTCGCATCCCAGCGGTCAAAAGGGCGATGCAGAAAAAGTTTCAAAACCAGAAATGCAGGAGCGGCCATGGAGAAATGGGAGAATTGCTACGCTGATGGGCGGGATGTAAATTGCAAACAGTCACTCTGGAGAAGTGTACGGTGTGTCCTGAAACATCTAAAAAACACAGCTTGGAGAGCATAGGGCACTTCCACTCATGGGCCTATAAATTGGGAAAACTAAAAATCAGCAAGACACAGGCACCCCAAAGTTTAGGGCTGCTCTGTTGACAAGAACCCCCACTTCATTACACCTTAAATATCCTAGGAAAGAGAAAAATGGATAAAGAAGTTGGGGTCCTCATGTACAATGGAATATCACTCAGCCATGAAATCAACGTCATAAGGCTAGTAGCAGCACGATGAGTGGATTTAGGTACGACGATTCTAAGTGAAATAAGTCACACAGAAAAAGACACTTATCATAAGATAGCACTTATAGAGGGAATGTAAAAACCGCTACAGTTGAAGTGAATTACAAAACAGATCATAGTCACACGTTTAGAAAACAAACTATGGCTGCTGAACGGGAAAGGTGAGGAGGGTGATGCATAAAACAAGGGTTTCAAATTAGCTCCGATACCGTTCCATAAACCCAATATGTAATAGACAAGACCTACTCCTTGCTCAGTGAACTGGACTCAACACCCCCTATTCACCGCACAAGAATATATCTGACTAGTAAGAATCTTCAAACCTATCTATTGATATCTCTCTGTAAGTGAGTCAAGGGGGTGTAAAGCGGCATAAACACAGCCGTGAAAAGCAGCTAAACCCCATTATAAAAATAAATTACTTTTCAAAACCCGTGAAACAAAGACAGTGAAAGAGAGAGAAATTCTTACAAAATTCGTTCAAGGGCTGTGATGCAACCTGGATTGACCATATCTAGACACACAGCCGATTGAGACATAAGGGTGGACACTCTTGGGGCTGAGAGGTTTGGTGAGGTTGGGTGAGCCAACGCAGACCCTTTCAAGTAATACTGCATGGTACCCGTCCCATGGGTCCCAAATCTCCAGGTTCAAGGGCATCTTCCTACATCGAAAACATGCATGAGCAACACAGAAGATGGCACACCGTGTGATCGGGAAAGGTTTCTAAAACGCACCTCATTTCTCATCTCCTTGTGCTCGGGTTCGCCATTGCAGCCCCTTTACTAGCCTTCTCCCTCCTTGGAGAATCAGCACCTTTAAACTCCTGTTCCGTAGAGTTTGCAATTTGTCCTGAGGATGAACGGGAAGAGGGGGAACCAAAGAGAGACTAGCTCTAGGTGTTGGGACAGGCACAGGTCACTCTATTTTCCCATCAGGAAGAAGAATTAAGCACAAGCACAGCCTGCACCCCAGAACCAGAAGAGGGCCTGAAGCAATCCTGCGCTTCTGCGGCCAGCTCCCAAAAAAGCGAGTTGAAAAATGGAGCTCAGGGGCACTGCAATTAACAAACCTGCAGTGTTTTAAATGATAACTCTCGTCCACAAATATATTAAGGGAAGGCAACGAAGAGGCTTTGAAAGCAAGGCAGAATTGCAGGAAACAGATTTCAGGAGGTAGATTCGAATCGCCTTGAAAGCACATGAAAAGCGGCAAAACGTGGACAATGATGCACTTGGCTAAAAAGGGCGTATGCTTTTTTTCCTGAATATATTCAGGAAAAAACGCATACGCCCTTTTTGGCCAACCAAGCAACCTGGAAAGGCAAATCAGCGCTACAAAGAAGTCTCGCATCCCAGCGGTCAAAAGGGCCATGCAGAAAAAAGTTTCAAAACCAGAAATGCAGGAGCGGCCATGGAGAAATGGGAGACTTGCTACGCTGATGGGCGGGATGTAAATTGCAAACAGTCACTCTGGAGAAGTGTACGGTGTGTCCTGAAACATCTAAAAAATACAGCTTGGAGCGCATAGGGCACTTCCACTCATGGGCGTATAAATTGGGAAAACTAAAAATCAGCAAGACACAGGCACCCCAAAGTTTAGGGCTGCTCTGTTGACAAGAACCCCCACTTCATTACACCTTAAATATCCTAGGAAAGAGAAAAATGGATAAAGAAGTTGGGGTCCTCATGTACAATGGAATATCACTCAGCCATGAAATCAACGTCATAAGGCTAGTAGCAGCACGATGAGTGGATTTAGGTACGACGAATCTAAGTGAAATAAGTCACACAGAAAAAGACACTTATCATAAGATAGCACTTATAGAGGGAATGTAAAAACCGCTACAGTTGAAGTGAATTACAAAACAGAACATAGTCACACGTTTAGAAAACAAACTATGGCTGCTGAACGGGAAAGGTGAGGTGGGGTGATGCATAAAACAAGGGTTTCAAATTAGCTCCGATACCGTTCCATAAACCCAATATGTAATAGACAAGACCTACTCCTTGCTCAGTGATCTGGACTCAACACCCCCTATTCACCGCACAAGAATATATCTGACTAGTAAGAATCTTCAAACCTATCTATTGATATCTCTCTGTAAGTGAGTCAAGGGGGTGTAAAGCGACATAAACACAGCCGTGAAAAGCAGCTAAACCCCATTATAAAAATAAATTACTTTTCAAAACCCGTGAAACAAAGACAGTGAAAGAGAGAGAAATTCCTACAAAATTCGTTCAGGGGCTGTGATGCAACCTGGATTGACCATATCTAGACCCACAGCTGATTGAGACATAAGGGTGGACACTCTTGGGGCTGAGAGGTTCGGTGAGGTTGGGGGAGCCAACGTAGACCCTTTCAAGTAATACTGCATGCTACCCGTCCCATGGGTCCCAAACCTCCAGGTTCAAGGGCATCTTCCTACATCGAAAACATGCATGAGAAACCCAGAAGATGGTACACCGTGTGATCGGGAAAGGTTTCTAAAACGCAGCTCATTTCTCATCTCCTTGTGCTCGGGTTCGCCATTCCACCCGATTTACTAGCCATCTCCCTCCTTGGAGAATCAGCACCTTTAACCTCCTGTTCAGTACAGGTTGCAAATTGTCCTGATCATGAACGGGAAGTGGGGGAACCAATGAGAGACTACCTCTAGTGGTTGGGACAGGCACAGGTCCCTCTATTTTCCCATCAGGAAGAAGAATTAACCACAGCTTCAGCCTGCACCCCAGAACCAGAAGAGGGCCTGAAGCAATCCTGCGCTTTTGCGGCCAGCTCCCAAAAAGCGACTTGAAAAATGGAGCTCTTGGGCACTGCAATTCACAAACCTGCAGAGTTATAAATGATAACTCTCGTCCACAAATATATTGAGGGAAGGAAACGAAGGGGCTTTGAAAGCAAGGCAGAATTGCAGGAAACAGATTTCAGGAGGTAGATTCGAATCGCTTTGAAAGCACATGAAAAGTGGCAAAACGTGGACAATGATGCCCTTGGCCAAAAAGGGCGTATGCGTTTTTTCCTGAATATATTCAGGAAAAAACGCATACGCCCTTTTTGGCCAACCAAGTAACCTGGAAAGGCAAATCAGCGCTCCAAAGAAGTCTCGCTTCCCAGCGGGCAAAAGGGCCATGCGGAAAAAAGTGTCAAAACCAGAAATGCAGGACCGGCCATGGAGAAATGGGAGCCTTGCTACGCTGATGGGTGGGATGTAAACTGCCAACAGCCACTCTGGAGAAGTGTACGGTGTGTTCTGAAAGATATAAAAAACACAGCTTGTAGAGCATAGGGCACTTCCACTCATGGACGTATAAATTGGGAAAACTAAAAATCAGCAAGACACAGGCACCCAAAATTTAGGTCTACTCTGTTGACAAGAACACCCACTTCATTACACCTTCAATATCCTAGGAAAGAGAAAAATGGATAAAGAAGTTGTGGTCCTCATGTACAATGGAATATCACTCAGCCATGAAATCAACGTCATAAGGCTAGTAGCAGCACGATGAGTGGATTTAGGTACGACGATTCTAAGTGAAATAAGTCACACAGAAAAAGACACTTATCATAAGATATCACTTATAGAGGGAATGTAAAAACCGCTACACTTGAACTGAATTGCAAAACAGAACAGAGTCAGACGTTTAGAAAACACACTATGGCTGCTGAACGGGAAAGGTGAGGTGGGGTGATGCATAAAACAAGGGTTTCAAATTAGCTCAGATACAGTTCCATAAACCCAATATGTAAGAGACAAGACCTATTTCTTTTTCAGTGAACTGGACTCAACACCCCCTATTCACCGCACAAGAATATATCTGACTAGTAAGAATCTTCAAACCTATGTATTGATATCTCTCTGTAAGTGAGTCAAGGGGGTGTAAAGCGGCATAAACACAGCCGTGAAAAGCAGCTAAACCCGATTATAAAAATAAATTACTTTTAAAAACTAGTGAAACAAAGACAGTGAAAGAGAGAGAAATTCTTACAAAATTCGTTCAGAGGCTGTGATGCAACCTGGATTGACCATATCTAGACCCACAGCTGATTGAGACATAAGGGTGGACACTCTTGGGGCTGAGAGGTTTGGTGAGGTTGGGTGAGCCAACGCAGACCCTTTCAAGTAATACTGCATGGTACCCGTCCCATGGGTCCCAAATCTCCAGGTTCAAGGGCATCTTCCTACATCGAAAACATGCATGAGCAACACAGAAGATGGCACACCGTGTGATCGGGAAAGGTTTCTAAAACGCACCTCATTTCTCATCTCCTTGTGCTCGGGTTCGCCATTGCAGCCCCTTTACTAGCCTTCTCCCTCCTTGGAGAATCAGCACCTTTAAACTCCTGTTCCGTAGAGTTTGCAATTTGTCCTGAGGATGAACGGGAAGAGGGGGAACCAAAGAGAGACTAGCTCTAGGTGTTGGGACAGGCACAGGTCACTCTATTTTCCCATCAGGAAGAAGAATTAAGCACAAGCACAGCCTGCACCCCAGAACCAGAAGAGGGCCTGAAGCAATCCTGCGCTTCTGCGGCCAGCTCCCAAAAAAGCGAGTTGAAAAATGGAGCTCAGGGGCACTGCAATTAACAAACCTGCAGTGTTTTAAATGATAACTCTCGTCCACAAATATATTAAGGGAAGGCAACGAAGAGGCTTTGAAAGCAAGGCAGAATTGCAGGAAACAGATTTCAGGAGGTAGATTCGAATCGCCTTGAAAGCACATGAAAAGCGGCAAAACGTGGACAATGATGCACTTGGCTAAAAAGGGCGTATGCTTTTTTTCCTGAATATATTCAGGAAAAAACGCATACGCCCTTTTTGGCCAACCAAGCAACCTGGAAAGGCAAATCAGCGCTACAAAGAAGTCTCGCATCCCAGCGGTCAAAAGGGCCATGCAGAAAAAAGTTTCAAAACCAGAAATGCAGGAGCGGCCATGGAGAAATGGGAGACTTGCTACGCTGATGGGCGGGATGTAAATTGCAAACAGTCACTCTGGAGAAGTGTACGGTGTGTCCTGAAACATCTAAAAAATACAGCTTGGAGCGCATAGGGCACTTCCACTCATGGGCGTATAAATTGGGAAAACTAAAAATCAGCAAGACACAGGCACCCCAAAGTTTAGGGCTGCTCTGTTGACAAGAACCCCCACTTCATTACACCTTAAATATCCTAGGAAAGAGAAAAATGGATAAAGAAGTTGGGGTCCTCATGTACAATGGAATATCACTCAGCCATGAAATCAACGTCATAAGGCTAGTAGCAGCACGATGAGTGGATTTAGGTACGACGAATCTAAGTGAAATAAGTCACACAGAAAAAGACACTTATCATAAGATAGCACTTATAGAGGGAATGTAAAAACCGCTACAGTTGAAGTGAATTACAAAACAGAACATAGTCACACGTTTAGAAAACAAACTATGGCTGCTGAACGGGAAAGGTGAGGTGGGGTGATGCATAAAACAAGGGTTTCAAATTAGCTCCGATACCGTTCCATAAACCCAATATGTAATAGACAAGACCTACTCCTTGCTCAGTGATCTGGACTCAACACCCCCTATTCACCGCACAAGAATATATCTGACTAGTAAGAATCTTCAAACCTATCTATTGATATCTCTCTGTAAGTGAGTCAAGGGGGTGTAAAGCGACATAAACACAGCCGTGAAAAGCAGCTAAACCCCATTATAAAAATAAATTACTTTTCAAAACCCGTGAAACAAAGACAGTGAAAGAGAGAGAAATTCCTACAAAATTCGTTCAGGGGCTGTGATGCAACCTGGATTGACCATATCTAGACCCACAGCTGATTGAGACATAAGGGTGGACACTCTTGGGGCTGAGAGGTTCGGTGAGGTTGGGGGAGCCAACGTAGACCCTTTCAAGTAATACTGCATGCTACCCGTCCCATGGGTCCCAAACCTCCAGGTTCAAGGGCATCTTCCTACATCGAAAACATGCATGAGAAACCCAGAAGATGGTACACCGTGTGATCGGGAAAGGTTTCTAAAACGCATCTCATTTCTCATCTCCTTTGCTCGGGTTCGCCATTCCACCCGATTTACTAGCCATCTCCCTCCTTGGAGAATCAGCACCTTTAACCTCCTGTTCAGTACAGGTTGCAAATTGTCCTGATCATGAACGGGAAGTGGGGGAACCAATGAGAGACTACCTCTAGTGGTTGGGACAGGCACAGGTCCCTCTATTTTCCCATCAGGAAGAAGAATTAACCACAGCTTCAGCCTGCACCCCAGAACCAGAAGAGGGCCTGAAGCAATCCTGCGCTTTTGCGGCCAGCTCCCAAAAAGCGACTTGAAAAATGGAGCTCTTGGGCACTGCAATTCACAAACCTGCAGAGTTATAAATGATAACTCTCGTCCACAAATATATTGAGGGAAGGAAACGAAGGGGCTTTGAAAGCAAGGCAGAATTGCAGGAAACAGATTTCAGGAGGTAGATTCGAATCGCTTTGAAAGCACATGAAAAGTGGCAAAACGTGGACAATGATGCCCTTGGCCAAAAAGGGCGTATGCGTTTTTTCCTGAATATATTCAGGAAAAAACGCATACGCCCTTTTTGGCCAACCAAGTAACCTGGAAAGGCAAATCAGCGCTCCAAAGAAGTCTCGCTTCCCAGCGGGCAAAAGGGCCATGCGGAAAAAAGTGTCAAAACCAGAAATGCAGGACCGGCCATGGAGAAATGGGAGCCTTGCTACGCTGATGGGTGGGATGTAAACTGCCAACAGCCACTCTGGAGAAGTGTACGGTGTGTTCTGAAAGATATAAAAAACACAGCTTGTAGAGCATAGGGCACTTCCACTCATGGACGTATAAATTGGGAAAACTAAAAATCAGCAAGACACAGGCACCCAAAAGTTTAGGTCTACTCTGTTGACAAGAACACCCACTTCATTACACCTTCAATATCCTAGGAAAGAGAAAAATGGATAAAGAAGTTGTGGTCCTCATGTACAATGGAATATCACTCAGCCATGAAATCAACGTCATAAGGCTAGTAGCAGCACGATGAGTGGATTTAGGTACGACGATTCTAAGTGAAATAAGTCACACAGAAAAAGACACTTATCATAAGATATCACTTATAGAGGGAATGTAAAAACCGCTACACTTGAACTGAATTGCAAAACAGAACAGAGTCAGACGTTTAGAAAACACACTATGGCTGCTGAACGGGAAAGGTGAGGTGGGGTGATGCATAAAACAAGGGTTTCAAATTAGCTCAGATACAGTTCCATAAACCCAATATGTAAGAGACAAGACCTATTTCTTTTTCAGTGAACTGGACTCAACACCCCCTATTCACCGCACAAGAATATATCTGACTAGTAAGAATCTTCAAACCTATGTATTGATATCTCTCTGTAAGTGAGTCAAGGGGGTGTAAAGCGGCATAAACACAGCCGTGAAAAGCAGCTAAACCCGATTATAAAAATAAATTACTTTTAAAAACTAGTGAAACAAAGACAGTGAAAGAGAGAGAAATTCTTACAAAATTCGTTCAGAGGCTGTGATGCAACCTGGATTGACCATATCTAGACCCACAGCTGATTGAGACATAAGGGTGGACACTCTTGGGGCTGAGAGGTTTGGTGAGGTTGGGTGAGCCAACGCAGACCCTTTCAAGTAATACTGCATGGTACCCGTCCCATGGGTCCCAAATCTCCAGGTTCAAGGGCATCTTCCTACATCGAAAACATGCATGAGCAACACAGAAGATGGCACACCGTGTGATCGGGAAAGGTTTCTAAAACGCACCTCATTTCTCATCTCCTTGTGCTCGGGTTCGCCATTGCAGCCCCTTTACTAGCCTTCTCCC